>NC_051182.1:118821926-118941925 GCF_013339695.2 Rhipicephalus sanguineus | reverse complement strand
ACTTCGCATTTAATAGAATATGCGCAGCCCAATGTTTAAGGCACTAGCCTTCGAAGCATTGGGCGCGGTTTTAAACACTGCCCCGCCAAAAATATTTATTTACTTATGGCGACCATCATCTTCCGTGAAAGAAGGACGGGCGGACATTTTTCCCGGTGAGTCGGCATAGAAATACTTACGCATTTAAAATACCCAATGGCTCGGAGTACTCTATTATACTTGTGCTTTGCTTTGGGAGTGCTCGATGTGCAGCTATCGCAGCTATCCCCGCGTGAAATCTGTGAAGAATGTGACATCACACGATTGTGTTTGGAAAAAAATCACGCCATATCCACGAAGTGAATGATGATTGAGGAGCTGGCTCGGAGAAGATCGGGAAAACCCGTGAATCTTCCGTACAAGTCATCTACCATGATATGAAGACGTGACACACGTTGTTACATATACATATATACACATTATTTTATTACTTTACAATTTTGATGAAATATATACACAATTTACAATTATGTACACATTTATGATGTATATATACAAGAAATATCTAAGAGCGTCTGATCCTCCACTGTCGACACTTGCAGACGCAACGCTCCTAATGTTTTTTTCAATTTGAAAACTGCCCTCGAGACACGCACGAAAAAGTGGCCCTAAGAATAGCTGTCCGACGCTCGCCTGGTTGTCGACCGCTTTCCCCGCTCACTCTGTGAGAATGAACGCCCAGGCTAGGGGGAAGACACGACGCCCGTAGCGTTCCTCTTCGCGTTCCACGATGCTTTGAATGGATGGATGCAGGTTACGGCGCGGGACTTCGCCCCAGCTTAAGAAGCTGGCGAGCCAGCTCCTAAAAATGGTTGACGATGTTAAAAGTACGCAGCGAGCCGCCCCAAGAACAAAGGGGTCTGCACAATTGTTGATGATTAAGAATAATATGGTAATATATCTAGTCTACTATGGGTGAGCAGTAAGCCATCTCGGAAAAATGAAGACACACCTCGACGAAGGCTACCTCTTTAACGTCGGGACAACTAATATGACAAGTTCTATCTGACCATAGACAGCCCTTGTTATTTCTCAAGGCTTTTGTGCTATTTGTGACCTAAATTACGTCAACTAATCGAAAGGAAGGTTGCGTACAAAACTGCTGATCAATATTTCCGTATTTCGCGTCCGCCTTTTATTCAGGTTTGAATACCTGAAAGACCTGCAGGTCTCTTAAGCTTCGTATTCGATAGAGGAACGCGATGTCGTTGTGAGGCCTTGTTCGCACCGCTATGCGATTCGCTTGCTAATACTTCGAGTTTTGGTGTACAGATCAAGCTTGCCATGACGAGAGGAACGTCTGTGCTCGTGACATCGGCAGTCTTCTAGCCGTCTTCATTACTGCAACGGGTGCCGAACGGGTGCCGCCTTAAGGAGCTTCGCCCCTAAAATGAAATAGACTTCATAATGTGCGACCACCCGGGCATTGTACAGTCATAGCGGAGCAATCCAGGCAGCCACAAAGTCGAGCAGCAAGTAACCGCTTGCTTGTTCTACGCAGATCTCCAGCATTAACGGGGTCATCACTTGCCAACGCTCGTTGTGAAGCCAGCCGGCAGCGCAGCGCAGCACCTGGCCGAGTGCAAGTCATCCACCAGTGATCAAGCTGCAAACTGCGTCGGCGCTCTAGTCAGCGTTGACGTCACCGAGCGGCTACAAAAAGGGTTCCCCGGTGGAGGAAGGCGTCATAGCGGAGCAATCCAGGCAGCCACAAAGTCGAGCAGCAAGTAACCGCTTGCTTGTTCTACGCAGGTACGTCAGTAGCTGCCTACTTCGTAGTAGCATACTATACCATACTTAGGCTGCTGGATTGCTCCGTTTATTGTCATTGCAATGTCTTCAAAGCCGCCTTCAGTGGTGAAGGAGGTAGCCAGTGCACTTGCAGAATTGTCGGATAGGCTCGACAAGCAACACGCTGAATTAAAGAAGGACATAACTAAGGTCATAGAGAAAGAGATTGCCTACATACGGAAGGGCATGGAATTCATTAACGAAAAATTGAGTAATTGTACCCATATCGTGGTCTTGCCAGGCATGACGACTACACTGGCCACTAAAAGGTAGCAGACGGTCAGACCTAGCGTCAACACTCATGTCAGAGCAGCAACGTAATTTTTATCGCAACGAAGCGCATGTTGCAATGCCATTATGTGCGTCTCATGAGTAGCTGTTGTCGGCGTATACGACTGAACATAGCTTGCGGAGTAACAGGTGCACATCTCTAATGTTCATTGACAGACAGACAGACAGACAGACAAGAATTCAATGACAGACAGACAGACAGACAGACAGACAGACAGACAGACAGACAGACAGACAGACAGACAGACAGACAGACAGACAGACAGACAGACAGACAATAGATAGGATAGATAGATAGATAGATAGATAGATAGATAGATAGATAGATAGATAGATAGATAGATAGATAGATAGATAGATAGATAGATAGATAGATAGATAGATAGATAGATAGATAGATAGATAGATAGATAGATAGATAGATAGATAGATAGATAGATAGATAGATAGATAGATAGATAGATAGATAGATAGATAGATAGATAGATAGATAGATAGATAGATAGATAGATAGATAGATAGATAGATAGATATGGTCAAAGTGCCTTTGGCTCGCTAAGAAAGGCTTCGCGTTTAAAATATGATTCCCCGCAGGGGCGTCTGCGCAAGCAGGCGTTTGGTGTGTAGCGACACCACGGACCCGAGCTAACGGGGGGGGTTTCAACCCCCTCCCACGCCTAGCCGTGCGTGGCTTTGCCGTGTTCGGGGAAAAGGGGATCCTGGGGGACGCCGGGTGATTGGACCTTTTACGCCCCCTGGCAGAGGCAACACACCCCTTTAGCCCCGGCTTCACGTAGACGGCACCCCTGGGCTGACCCACCAGGGAATCGGCAGTCGCCTTTCCTGTCTCTCTCTCCTACTCCGCTTCGTCTTTCTCTCTCACTTTAAATCTTTCCTGTCTTCTCCTCTTTTCAATTCACTTCCGTTTTTCTAGGCGGCAAGGGTTAACCTTGTGTACTATGTCCAGTCTTGGGCATATATATTGGGTTATAGCTGCAGTGCATTGCTGACGTCTGCAGGTCTTAGAAACCTGCAACGTCCCCTTGTTGGGCTCGCTGGTGGGCGGCTAGCACCGCTGCCGAATAGGAAGACTATTTGATGGCAAACTCTTTTCCCTCTTTATATGATCGCGCTCACAAAAGAGTGCGCATCGAAGTAACCTTGAAGCTCCCAGCTCAAATAACTGATGCCTTTCCCCGATTTCATGTCGTGCATTGTGAGCAGCCAGAAACAGCAGCCAGAAATCTCTCACCCTTTCTTGTGTCAAGATCCCTCACAGATAAGCATGGACCTGGTTTCAAGGTAATAAAAATGGCAAGTGGAGACCTGCTTCTTGAAGTGTGTAGTAAAACCCAGCATGACAAACTGAATACCATTCAGACATTCGGCGACGTTCCTGTCACAATTACAAAGCACAAATCCATGAACACTGTCCGCGGCGTAGTGTCCGACGATGACCTGATTGAACTCAGTAAAACTAAACTGCTCGAGGGCTGGAGTGACCACAATGTAATCAATGTCCAAAAAATCAAAATCCGACGTGATGATAAAGAAATACCCACCAAGCACTTGATCCTGACATTTGGCAGCAGTACATTACCAGAGCACATAGAAACAGGCTACATCCCAATGCATGTCAGACCTTACATACCCAATCCCCGGCGCTGCTTTAAGTGCCAGAGGTATGGCCACGGATCTCAAAGCTGCCGTGGGTGGTTCACGTGTGCTAAATGCAGCTCTCATGATCACCCCTCAGATGAATGCAGCAACACACCCCACTGTATCAACTGTGATGGAGGGCACCCTTCCTACTCCCGGGCCTGCCCTGCATGGAAACGCGAGAAAGACATCATATCACTCAAAGTCAGGGAAAACATTTCTTTCAAAGAAGCACGGAGACGTTTTTCAATCGTAAATCACAGGACTTACGCTGATGCTGCACTCAAGGGGGCAGTGCGGCAGCAGCTTCCGGTGGCCGTCCGGACCCCAGACATTGGGGCGACAATGAGGCCACCTGCCCCCACGGCGGGTGTGGCTAGTTCCACCCCGCCACCTAAGAAGGACCAGCAGGCCAGAGGCTCAACGGTCCAAAAGACCTCCCTTCCAAGGAGAGGCCTAAACCTAATGCCCAGACACGCAGCGCGCGTTCATCCAGCGTCTCTGACGAGACAGTGGATATAACACAAGGCCCTTCGGCACTACCGCCAAAAGGCTGCCAGAACTCTCTTGAGCGCTTGCCGAGAGGCAAGCTCAAGAGGTGAGCAGAACACGGAAACGATTACTTGACCTTGGGTCGGGTCTTCTGCGATGCAGAAGCATTACTCTATGATAGCATAATGGCAGTTCAGGTACTCCATTGGAATGCTCGCGGACTCTTACGCAACCTTGACGACATTAAGGAATTGCTGTCCGAATATAAACCCAAGGTCTTTTGCGTCCAGGAAACCCATTTAAAATCGACGAACAATAACTTTTTAAAACAATACGTTATATACCGAAAGGATCGCGATAGTGGTCTTTCCGCCGCCGGTGGAGTTGCTATATTAGCAGAAAGCTCGATAGCCAGCCAACATTTGGCGCTCAATACTCCTCTTGAGGCGGTCGCTATTCGAGCCATACTGCTTAACTCCTTATTAACTATATGTTCTATATACATCTCACCTGACTATAGACTCTCAAAAACAGAGCTCGAAGACCAACTAGACCAGCTGCCAGAACCTTTTATATTGGTTGGAGATCTAAATGCTCATGATCAGCTTTGGGGCGATCCACGCTGTGATGCGAGGGGCGCATAATAGAACAGTACTTGCTATCGTCGGGTGCATGTTTGCTTAACAAGGGACAACCTACATTTTATAGGCGGCACATAAGACATACTCATCAATCGACGTCTCGATCTCCTCTCCTTCGCTCATGCCGTATCTAGAGTGGAAGGTGATCAAGAATCCCTATAACAGTGATCACTTCCCGCTGGCCTTGCAAGCTACTGGTAAGCAAGATGGCCCTACATTTCCTAAACGATGGAAGCTGTCTAAAGCGAACTGGGAACTATTCTATGCGCTATCATCGCTGCTGTATAGCACTATAGAATACCTTGATGTTGAGGGTATGGCAGCGTTCATCACAAAATACATCATATCTGCCGCAAACGAATCAATTCCCAAAGGACCGGGGAGAAGGGCCAATGCTAAGCCATGGTGGAATGAGGAATGCGAAAAGGCGAAAAAGGATCAGAACAAAGCATGGGGCATGCTGTTTCGCTATCCTACAGCCGAAAACTTAATAGAAGTCAAGCGTTGTAAAGCAAATGGAAGGCGCGTCCGACGTATAGCAAAGAGGGAGAGTTGGATGAAATACCTCTCCTCAATTAATTCCTACGCAGACACGAGAAAAGTCTATCACAGGGCTAGGATACTCAAGGCACCACCTGCTAGCCCCATTAGTAAGCAGTCTTAGAACCACACTAGAAAGCCAGGCTGACCGGCTAGGAGAGCACCTCCAGCACATATCGAGCTCGGAGCACTACTCAAGGGCATTTTTGAGCCATAAGACAACGATGGAGTCTTGCCATTTCCGCCCACAGAAACCCACTGAGGGAGGGTACAACAGCCCCATCACTATGCACGAGCCTAATTTTGCACTTAAGAGCTCTAGAAACTCATAACCGGGGGCAGATCAAATCACATACGAGATGATCAGGCGATTACGCAGAGAAACACTGGAATGCTTACTTGGCCTATATAACAAAATCTTGTCCACAGGGCACATGCCGTGTTCGTGGAAGGAGGCCATAATAATCCCCATCCTGAAGCAAGGCAAGGATGCATCGGATGTAAGAAATTACAGGCCTATTGCTCTAACTAGCTGTTTATGCAAGTTGTTCGAAAAAATCATAAATCGCCGTCTAATGTATTTTCTGGAATTTAATGAAATCCTAGATCCGCACCAAGCCGGCTTTCGCGTAAGCAGGTGTACGACAGATAACTTAGTACTGTTGGAATCGTATATTAGGGAAGCATTTGTGCACAAGCAGTATTGCCTCTCTGTTTTGTTTGACCTTGAAAAGGCATGCGATACATCCTGGCGCTATGGAATACTAAGGGACTTGGATAGCTACGGCATATGTGGCAACCTATACAACGTCATACACAGCTACCTGACTGACAGGAAATTTCGAGTACGGGTCGGTACAGCACTCTCCAAAACATACATACAAGAAAACGGAGTCTCGCAGGGGGGAGTTCTCAGCTGCACCCTTTTTATAGTAAAGATGAACTCTCTCTACGCCCTGCTCTCCCACCGACGATATCCTACTCTGTTTACGTAGATGATATCCAAGTAAGCTTTCGGTCGTGTAACTTGTCCATTTGCGAGCGGCAAATTCAGCTGGGCGTGAACCATGTCTTGAAATGGGCAAATGAGAATGGTTTCGCAGTTAATGTTGACAAAACTGTTTGTGTCTTGTTTAATAAATCCAAATCTGTTCAGCCGGCCCCTTGTATCAAAATCAATGGCTCACCCATATGTGTTAAGAATGAACATAAGTTTCTTGGGCTAATTTTTGATGTTCAAATCTCTTTCATTCCTCACATCAAGGCACTGAAATTGAAATGCCTGAAAACGATGAACTTGCTCAAAATGCTGTCGCACCCATCATGGGAAACTCACACTAAATATCTGTTATCGCTGTTTAACAGTCTTGTTAAAAGCCGACTAAACTATGGCTGCGTAGTGTACCAATCAGCCTCAGAAACGGCACTTAAAGGAGCACTGACACAAAATTTCGAAGGCGAGATAATGAGTGAAATAGATGTAGGTGGAGCCGTACACAACGTCTACCAAATATCAAGGGCCAATATAGCCTAGAACATATTTAAAATCAATTTTAAAGTGCATGCCGCGCGACTGAGCGAGATGCGAGCGCTTCGCGACGCCGACATCAACGCGGGGGATGCGTAAACAAACCTACGTCACGAGTTTGTGTTGGCTGGTGGCTGGTTGTGGCCTTGCGCTTGTGCCGTGCTACCGGCCATTTCTTCCTCCGTGCCTGCGGCTTTGCGTGTGCTAGTTGTGTTCTCTTCCGCTGTTCGCTCGTCGTGCCCGTTGGCAGATGTTATGGTCCGCTCACGCTAGCGGCTAGCCTGCCGCCACGGCGCGGTGCCGCAGAACGTCGGCCGTCGCCGCACGCGCGAGAGCTGTCCAACTTGCACGGCAAGCTTCGCCGGCGAGGCATTCGCGCCTCCGAAAAACATGGCAGCACTGCCAAAAGCGGTTGTCGTCCACTTCGAATCTATCAAGTGGCCGCCGTGCGCTCTGTAAAGTGTAAGTGCCGAACTGATGCTTCCATTTGCTTTAGATTCATGTCCTCAAGCTTCGACAGCAATGTATTCGTCCCGATTCGGCGCCGTTTTTGAGAGTCATAGTCAAATAATCGATGCTGTAAGCTTAACGAGTCGAGATGGGCGCTTCCGAATGCTCGGAGGACATAGATTACGCGTTTGTTAGTTGTTTCTAATCCTCCATAGCTGGCGCCACTTGACCTGGTTCGGCGCCCACCGCACCCACGCTCGCGCGCCGCTACGTCACAATTTTGCGTGTTCACGTGGCCAGCTGTGTTTTCCCGGCTTCCGGTGGACGCTGTCTAGCTCGGTGCTCTTTGAAACCGAAACTGCGACTGGGCGCTCTAAAAACGTCTCTAAATAAATAACCGTCGCGCACTGGCGCAAACGAGATTCGCAGCCGTGATAAGTGGATCATAAGCTATCTATTGCAACAAAAAAAAACAAGGTGCAAAATTTTTGTGTCAGTGCTCCTTTAAGATGCTGTATCCGGTACCACTTAGGCATTCGTCTTGCTACCGGTGCGTTCCGCACAAGTCCCGTAAGTAGTCTGTACATTGAGGCAAACGAGTGGCCCATGCAACTCGAGCGTGAATACTGCAGCCTCATGTACACCCTTAAGCTATTTTCCATTCCGACACACCCCTGTGCAAAACTCGTGGCGAACACTTCTGCTCTAAAGTTTTTTGAAAAGCGACCGTCTCTTTCGAAGCCATTCAGTCTTACCTGTACCGCGACTGCTGCTCAAGCCGAAATACCACAGCAACAAGTCACTCAAGCACCTTCCATAGCGTGGCTCCCACCGTGGCAAAAAACCCACATAAAATGTGACATGTCTTTTTGCCACATAGATAAACAGCGCCATCCTCGTGCAGCTATAGAACAGCATTTCCTATCACTCCAGTACAAATATCGTGGCTGTCAGCAATTTTACACAGATGCGTCAAAGACTAGACAATCTGTATCTGCCGCTGCCATCGGGCCTGAATTCGCCTCTTCACAAAGACTGAACACGCACACTAGTATTTTTACCGCAGAAGCATATCCCATATTAACCGCCATAAAATACATCACTAATAATAACATTAAGAAATCAGTCGTATTTACTGATTCATTGTAATAATAATATCTGGGGTTTAACGTCCCAAAACCACGATCTGATTATGAGAGACGCCGTAGTGGAGGGCTCCGGAAATTTTGACCACCTGGGGTTCTTTAACGTGCACCTAAATTTAAGTACACGGGCCTCAAACATTTTCGCCTACATCGAAAATGCAGCCGCCACGGCCGGGATTCGATCCCGCGACCTTCGGGTCAGCAGTCGAGCGCCGTAACCACTAGACCACCGTGGCGGGGCTACTGATTCATTGAGCGTTGTTCGTGCATTGAACACTGGCAAACCAAACAAATATCCAGTCCTCAGTGATTTAGAAAATCAATTAATTACGGCATATCCGAGCACCCCAGAGATTACAGTATGTTGGGTACCTGGCCATGATCGGTATAGATGGGAACGAGAGAGCGGATGCCTGCGCAGCAGTAGCCGCGCAAAAAAGCCGTGTTGACGTGGACACTGTGCCATACAAAGATCTCAAAGCGCTTGTCCACCGCAATCTGCGTGAGAGGTGGCAGAAACAATGGGACCTTGAAATAAACAAGCTCCATACAGTGCAACCTCATATTAAAAACATAGTTTTCCCCGGTCGTGATAGATACAAAGAAGTTGTCATATGCCGACTCCGTATAGGACACACCTATAGCACACATTCCCATCTCTTAAACGGCTCAAACGCACCAAAATGCAAAAGATGTGGGAAGAAGTCCGTTTTACACGTCCTTATCGAATGTACTCAAATGGAGATGGAGCGGAAACGCCACTTTCCGGAGATCTTTAAAAAACATATCCCGCTTCATCCATCACTGTTTTTATCAGACAGCCCCATGGTTCCCTTTAACAAACTTTTAAACTTTTTAAGCGACGTCCATTTTCTGCAACGTATATTCTGGCGACTCAGAGTTCAGGGCTAGCCTTGCCCTCAACTCTGAGGGCAAGGCTAGCCTTTATTCTTGGTGATATCGGTGGCTTGTCAGACCCTACCACGGTAGGGCCACTTGGTATAAGCCGCCAGATATGTTTGTAGTCCCTCAGCTATTGTTGTGCTATATGCAACATTTTATCTATTATGCACTGTATCATCACTGCCCGCGATACTAACATACCATTATCTGACATTCATTGCTCATATTCCATGCCGTTGTCATAATTTTATTACGTATATATATTTTACGCATATTTAGTTCACTGCATTTTAGGCCCTTTACAGCCATGTCACACTTAGCCACAGTCATTGATCACACCGATGCATTTACATGTTACATTGCCTTGGCGCTCTATGGCCATTGTAGCCTTTGCGCCATTAAACCTTAATAATAATAATAATAATAATTAAAATATGGCTGGACTGGTTATTAAGGATCCATACTAGTACACAGGGCTGGGCAGGTGTGCTCGGAAAAGTATTCGATATCGAAATACATGGACCGGAAGCTTAAAATACAGATACTGAGATACATTTGCCTTTAACGTAACTCGATAGTCCGGAGATACTTTTGCAATAAGAAAAAAAGTATTCCGGAATACAGATACAGCAATACAGATACTGGAATACTTTTTTTCAAGGGTGTTCATATTCCACAAAGACATTTATACTATATAGTGCAGAATAATGTTGTAAATAATGTTGCAGCACATTGCAACTTTCAGTTCATTTATTTATTTATTACAGTACCCTTAGCGCCATTGAGACATTACAGAGAGGGGGGGGGTGTTTACAAAGTACATAAATAGGAAAAATGCCATAGTTACACGGATCAATTGC
The DNA here is from genome assembly GCF_013339695.2 of Rhipicephalus sanguineus. Taxonomy (NCBI): domain Eukaryota; kingdom Metazoa; phylum Arthropoda; class Arachnida; order Ixodida; family Ixodidae; genus Rhipicephalus; species Rhipicephalus sanguineus. The sequence goes on along the minus strand of NC_051182.1, from coordinate 118,931,586 downwards.
AGCTGGCTAACCCCGCATGCTGCAACATCACCACCACCACCACCACCACTACACTATTTCACAGCAACAGTAACAAGCATTGCACACCGAAATTGACATACTTGGTGACAACAAAATGAGCTATGCTAGAAATAGCACAGTCTAAGCAAATCACTCGAATCGCTAATGAACACCAGTGAACTGAGAAAAAGTACATACTTATTTTGCACATAAGATCTGCTTTGCTGAGAAGGTTGCTGTGTGAGCCTCTCAAATAGGCTGTCTTCTAGACAGCGTCGGTTCGACCTCAGCACAAGACTCGCGAAAGAATGAAAGTATCTCTACCGCTGCAGACGAGCACAAATTCGAGTTATAGTGAATAAATGCCGCCTTCATAACCAGACAGCCCTGCAGCGTGCCGATATCTCTTCTCGGGTCATCTAGATACCTGAACACTTCCGCCCTCGTGTGGGTTGTTCTGACCGTTCAGAAGCCGAAGTCGGTGCCCATCTTCGGAATCCTCAGCCGTCTGGCCCGTTCGGCGCCGGGTCGGACGGCTGAGGATTCCGCTGCCCATATATGCCGGCCATAATTACGAGTACCTACGCGCAATGGAGCCCAGAATGTAAAAACTGCACAATTCAAACATTGGCTTCCTAAAATCGTGTTTTTTGAGGGTGAGAGGGTTTAAACAATCCCACGTCGCTCCTGCCAGCTCTCTAAACAGACGTGGAAACAGGGACAGCTGCTCAGAGCGCCCCATCAGAAACTGGCTCCTCGCTTGGGCCGAAGGGGTCAGTCTTCAATAAATCCGTCACCACCACCGACGCTTCCAGCACCCATTTCAGCAAGCCGCAACGGCCGAAATCTGCTCCGGCGGTGGGGGAGCCTGGTACCACAAAAGACCGTTTCACGCTTGTAATCAATTAGGAACGCACCCTGACACGCTGGAGATGGAGGTGGCTAAAAGCGCGACAAAGATCGTCATCTTCTAGTCACTTCCGCCGCGACTACGGGAACTGCTCTTGGAAGTGCCGCCGCTCCGAGAACTGAACGTACGCGAAGCATTGCAAAGCCTCTGTTCCAAGACGGTATCCGCGCGGGGGGTCACGAAGTAATGGCTTGCCACCTGAAAAAATTAGGGGGTCTGCACTGACTTGAGAGACAGCGACTGTCGTCGGCAGAGGCAGACAACACTGCCTCAGCGATCCTTTCGTCTGCGGCGTCGCGCGCTCTACCACATGGGACATTCTGTGCTTAAGGGGAAACCATCGCCGCCCTTTCTGTCGGCGACCGGCGGCGCGCCTTTGCTTGCCGTGTCACAAAAACAAAAAACAACAAAAAAACGTCATTCCCCCCTTGGAAAAACGCCTCAACTCATTTCCGACAAAAAAAAATGTAACGAGGTACCCGTGTCCTGCATAGTATCGCGATACAGATGATACATCATAAAAGTATTTCACTGCTGAGATACAAATACATTTTTCAAATGTTTCTCGATACAGAAATACAGATACTCAAAAGTATCTCTGAAATACTATGGCGATACTCTTGTATCGCGATACTGCCCAGCCCTGCTAGTACACAGCATGCAAATTCAATGAAGACACCACCCACTTGATCTCAATTAAATTTACCACGACCTTGAGTCTACCTAAAAGAACCAGTAATACACACGTTGAGCAGCATTCGTTCGCCAAAATTGGCCATATAGAATACGTAGGGCGTGGGAGTAAAACGCTCCCTTTTCTTCGCAGCATGCTAAGGTTTTATCGTAACCCTTCTAAGATGGCGGCCGCAGCTGCCTGCCATAGTAGGGTGGGCACGGCTTCACTCCTGAGACACATGTTGCACTCCAGCGATTCTTTTGTAGCGTTAGCTACACTTGCCTAGCCGGAGCCGATTTCGCGTGGATCCTCATGAGCCGTGCTGCGCATGCGCGAGGATCAGTGATGTCACACAGCTGGCTCACCGGAACCGGCATCTCACGCGCTCTCCGCTACCGCCGCGCGCGGCTCGCCGCTGCTGGTCTGCGCGTTCGGGAGGAGTGGCGTCGTAGCCGCGGCAGACACACTGGCGCCGGCGCGCGCGCAGCTATTCGCCTTCGCTGTGCAGTCGCCGTCTGACACTGCGCTGTAGCCACTTGATAGCGTCTCTGACTGGCGTTTGCAGGTGGGTAACGCCATGGAGAAGGAGAGCGGAAATGCTGCTCAACGGCGCAGAAGAGCCGAGAAGCTTATCTCATCGGATCCCGAAGTAATTGCCTGGCAATTAGCGGTTCAGCGTACGAAGAATGAACAGAAGGAGGCTAATAATCCTACACAATCTGTAAAGCTAAGAATAATCAGCTGAACCTTTGCTAACGCTACGTATATCCTGGCATAGCCGAGCTAAGCCACGGCAAATTTTTAAACCCTCTTGAGGCCATCCAAGAACGACAGCCGCAAGCGCTTGCGGTTGTCGTCTTTTACCTGTGTCTAACAATATTTTTGCGTTACCGACCAACATGGCTTAGTTACAGTTTGCCCGCGGTGGGCGCGCTGTTGCGGTCGAACCATTTATCGGCCTCCGTTGCCGCTACAGACCGTTGTCGTGTTGCCGCGCCGTCCCGATGCTTCGCTACTTGCCGTTGCACGTGAAAGGCTTCGGAAATCGTCGCGCCGATCTTTCCAGACCAGCTGACCCCGTTCAAGACGCTGCCGAGGAGGCGCGTGGCGGCAACGTCTGTTGCGTCGCGTCTACCTCCGGCCATGCTTGTCCGGCTTTCACGTGGCTTGGAAGGTGCATGGCCCTATATGCTGTGTTCTAGCAAGAATGTCTCGGGCCGGTATACCGCATCGACGCGTATGTAATAAGACCCTTTACCTGGCAAGAACTTTACGGTTACAATCTAAGAATAAATTCAAGCTCCGCCCACAGTACTGCGATGTTCCTGTCATTCATCTTTGCCAAAGAAACGTGTTTGGTGGCTTCCCTATTAAGCATAAACACCTTTTCACTGCTAATGTAACTAATACGGATATTATGAATTAAAGGTCCCTCGTCCCTTGTTAAAATGTTACGTTATAATGAGCAGTGAAGTCGTAACCTGTGTTGCAATTTGCCAGGAAGTTCGAGCTTTCTACCGATAAGTATAGCAACACGAACATGTGCCTTTATGGGAAAGTTTCCCACTTCCAGAAATGCGGAACGTGCTTGACGTCACGTAAATAAGCGAATGCGATTAGATGGGGCATTTATGCAAATTTACGTGCCAAAACTACGATATGATTATGAGGCCTGCCGTAGTGGAGGGATCCGGAAATTTCGACCATCTGGCGTTCTTTAACATGCACTGAAACCGCACAGAACACGGGCCTCTGGCATCTCGCCTCCGTCGAAATGTGACCGCCGCGGCCGGAATCGAACCCGCGACCTTCGGGTCAGCAGTCGAGCACCGTAACCTCTACACTACCACGGCGGACTTCGCTGAACATTGCCGAGTGCGTGAGCGGGCGGGGCCTTTCCGCTCGATGACGAACTCTGGGCGCGGCCTTTCCGGACTTCGTTTCTATCCGATTATGGAGCTGTAAAGGGTTACCGGACGTAGAGGTGACACACATGTCTGTATCCAGTGGTCTCATGCACTCTCAGAGAACAAAAAACGTAATCTTTTACTCTCTTTAGTGAGTCCGACATGGCGTATAACTCTCTTTAAAGATACACGTTAACTTTCTTTTGGAGAACCTCAACTACCCTTACAAAAAATCTTATTGAAAAATAATTGAAAAGCTAGTGGTCAATGTTGACGCATTGTATTGAAAAGTATTTGAATGGTATTTGAAAAGTTATTGAAAAGTCATTGAGCTCACCATTTACACTCATTGAAAATTGGCCGGTGATATTTTATAAAAAAGTTATTGACACAAAAGTGATTGAATAGTAGTGAACCTGTTATTGAATAGTTTATGAGCTGCAATTCAAGCAGCATTGAAATTTGATGATCTAGTTATTGAAAGTAAATGTACAGTATGTCCTAATAGTTGTTGAATTCTTGTAGACATGCAAGTGTGATATCCTCCCCCTGAAAGAACAATGCCTACTAAAGCACATGCCACAGTAGGCATGGTCCAAAAGGTCTTGCATAGAACCTCTTGAATGCCTGCTGAGGCACGTGTTTACAATATAAATTGCAGTTCCTTGGGCTTCATAAACACTTTTCGTAACTCTAATAACAGCTGCTAAGTGCCCTTTATGGGTTTTATATGAGCACACAGCTATCTATAGATAGGCACTGCTGGTGTATGCTTGCATAAAAAGTAAGAAGAGGCCTGCATAGTTAGTGTTATTGTTGCAGACTGTGCCAACTCGCATTCTGCATTGGAAACAGCAAGCTATACGTACACAAAAAGCAAAGAATAACTTAAATCAGGTTAGTTTACTTTCACTATAGCTGAATTACAGTAGGTAAGGCACAATTGCACGGAGGCAGATCGCGCTTTCAATAACTGCAATAGCAAATGCTTTTTATCGCCTGTTATAATGCTTCAATTCTTCCAACCCCGCGTAAACCTGGAAACAAGGTAATCTGGACGAGAAATAAAATACCAGGACACGGGCACATAATTCAACTGAATGACACACACACAGACACTATGAGAAGTCAACTCTTTTATAAGTTCTGTGACCTTTCGTTTTCTTTCAAGAGTCCAGGGAAAAGAAGAAAACGCAAATATGAGGACAATCTATCTTTATTTATGCAAAAACTGCAAATAACCCCACCATCAGAGATGAAAGCCATAATTTGTTTGGTGTAGCACTTGTTTCAAAATAAAAAGGGTGACTCCCACCTGCAAAAGAAAAAAAAACAGGAGAAAAGGAAATTGTTGTATAAGTTCGTACCTAGCAGAGGACGGTGTGAACAGGCGAAAACTCGATAACATCGTACGGCTACAAAGGGGCGAACATGCTACAATTAACCAGGCTGAAGCGACGCGCGGGAGAACGACCACTTTTGAAGGCGCGCGTCGAAACAGTCAAGGCAAAGTAACATCTTGGCACTAGAAAGACGCCCAACTTATGTCCCTAAAACAAGATTTTGAACACTCACTCACCATTCGAAACTATTCCAAAATAGCGCAAATAGCGCAAAGTAGCTTTGCAGAGTCAGAATCGTAGTACAGGCGCTCGAACGTAAACGTATAATGTATACCTTGAAACAAGCTCCGTTAAGCGCGGCCAATAAAAGTCAGTACGTTCGAAAGTGAACGTAAATCGTAACCTACATTTATATTAGGACAGTGTAATCCTGGACGCCGCAAAAATTACGCAGTCACGTACTTCTGAAACATGTCGCGCATGTAGCCCGCGATGCAACAAAACACGGATTTTTCATGGCTTTCGTTATAAGTGTGCACAGGTAAAGAAAATTAACTTACCTTCAACAAGGACAGAGGCCTGTAGTTTAAAGAATCCGCAAATCCAAGCAATGGCAAGCGCACATCAAGGTGATCGCTTCCGTCCCTCCATCTAAGCAGAAATGAAAAAGCGACAGTCTTGCACCCAAACTGAGACGTCCATTTCTCCGCAGGAAACGTTCCGGGACTAGGCTTAACTCCAGTACGCGTATAACGGCCACTAAGAGGCACTCCAGAGGAACGTAGTCCTTGCATGCAGGTACACGAGTGCTGAACATGCCGCGAAGTAGCTTCTTCACAGCTGCGTTCATAATTTCCGTGAATCACGGCACTCACAGAGCACGAACCAAAGCGAGATGAGACTAGCGCCGCTAGCGCGGCGAGCGCGACCGTCACGTTCGAATTCCGCGTACTCGACTGACGTCACGCAACGACGCGGATGGATACACCGGATAGAGCACCAGCGCTACGAAGCCCGTCACGAAGTCAGGCGGTAATTGCTATTATTAAAAAAGTTACGTAACGCTTGCTGGTTAACGACCTTCGCACTCTGCATGTTTGTTGACGCAATGCAACGCAACAAATTTATTATTCTTTTGGCGTTATTTTCTTAGTCGCAATAAGACATGGCACGGAAGCTCGAGTTCAAGCGTTCAAGTTTCAACGTGTTTTGCATGGAGCAAAGGCGTGCGTTTGCGACAGCAGGGATAGTAATAAAATAAAATGAAAAGGAATGATAGTCGCTGGTACATCACGTTTCTCTGGTAGATGTATGCGGTGAGGTTTGAGATAATGGTTTAGTCGACACCGCGTACAGGCAGGCGCTGTATTACGCGCCGAGGCCCCCACCATCCATAGGTAGATACTTTTACGTCATGCCCGCGATAGCGTTAAAGAGCTCGTTTCGCAGAAATTCCGGTGTCGGCGGCGGCTTCTTTGGTTGCGAGTGAAAAAGCAGCGTTGGCCATGAGCGAAAATTCGAGGTAGATGCAAATGAAGATATCAGCCATGGGGCACCGTACTTTGGCTTTCCTTGCGGCACGGTTTGGGTCTCTACCGAGAAGCGAAGGCAGGCTAGCGATCGGCAAGGCGATACTCACCCGTATACATTGGACACACAAAATATTGTTGTAATAAATGTGCTGTTGAAGAGGGCGCAAACCTTTACCTTTACAATACGTATTTCGCGTGTGTGTGCGCGTGCGTGCGTGCGGATATCGCTATCGCGTTCAAGTTTAACGGTTTATCAATTTTTGTTACTGGCTTGCCTCCACGGCGCTACATAAATGGTGCCTATCCTTAAACACTGCTTATGACCGTTAAATCCTCAAACGAATCTGCCTTTGGGGCCGCCGCGGTGGTACAGTGGTTACGGTGCTCGGCTGCTGACCCGAAGATCGCGGATTCAATCCTGGCCACGGCGGTCGCATTTTTAATGGAGGCGAAAGTGCTAAAAGTCCATTTACTTCAATTTAGGTGCACGTTAAAAAGCCCCAGGTGTGTCATATTTCCGGATATGAGCTCTCCACAACGGAGTGACTTATAATCATATTGGGGTTTTGGCGCATAAAACCCCAGTAATTCATTAATTAAGCTTTCTTTGTGTATTCAGCTGCAGTACAGTTTCTGCGCACTGTATACCGTGTCCTAAAAGGTTACAGTTACCTGCGTTGCTTCGGGTACTAAAGCAAGAAGTCAGCAATGCTTTATTGCCGCATGAATAGTTATGTAGTGGGTCATTCTGTTAGAGCTATAATCTGTTAGTAATATAATCCCACGTAGGGACCCCCAGGACAAACTTGAGGGCCCGATCGCGGGCACTCTGGATGGCCAGGGTTTGGTCATTGAGTTCGGGGCTTCGCAAGCCTCATGGGCTTCTGAATATCAGTTACTATTGCTACATCTCTGCATTACTGTACAAGGTTGCCTAAAATGTGGAGTCGTATTTAAAAATAAAAATGTATTTTTTGTAATATATTACATTACTTGCAGCAGCAAGTTCTGCATATGCTTAAAAAAATTTTGCTTTACATTGGCTGACACATAGAGAGCGTCTATGATGCAAGTAGTGCTGTAGTGTTGATTGCGTGCAAGAGTATTTGTTGCTTGCCGGAAATTAAATGTCATGTATGCCGACTACAAAAAAAAAGGCAAATAAACCTACTATATGCGCATGTGTGTCTTGGTTTCTTAATAAGATGGCAGGAGTGCTCGTGATATTATCTGTAATAAGTTTCACGCCCACCTTCATACGTGCGCGGCCGGTCCTAAACTCAACCACCGTGCAACATAAAATCAACAAAACATCAATATATTTTTCAACATGTACTTTTGATTGGAAAGAATCAATGACAATTTCGTTGTGTAGTCATTGAGAAAATTCAACGACATTTGACATTTGGTTGAAAAGTCATTGATTCAACCATTCGTCAATCATTTGTCAACAGTTACTCAATAGTCATTTTTATAAGGGTACTCTCCGAGGGAAGTTAAAGTGTTTCTTTAAAGAGGGTTGCCCATGGGGGAAGTCAGGACTCAATAAAGACAGTGGCATGCAATGTTTTTATTTATTTTTCATGCATTATTGTAGCTGAAATGTATGAAAGGCAAGACTGTGCCCCATTTTTAGAGCGAGGCGGTATATAGCTAGTTTTTGCCGGATCGCGTCCGCGGACAAAAGGACGCATAGAACAGTGATTTTCAGCGCCACTCGCCAACAAGTATTCCTCGCGCCTTTCGGCCCCGCCGATGCCTCTTCCGAATCCGAATAACATCGCGAGGATCCGAATAGCAGCGCGAAAAGATCCGAATAACAGCACGAAAAAACCACAGGACACACAGGAAGGGAGCGCACACAGCGCTGTGTTTCCTTCCTGTGTGTCTTGTATTTTTTTCGCGCTGTTATTCGGATCATGTGCAACCAACAAGTCCAGCTTTCCGCACTATTTTACAAGTGTCGCCATACTCGGTGGCGGCACTTCCCACCAATCGTTGTGCCCCTTTGGCTCGTGACGTAGATATTGCGCCAGCGTTGGTATCAGCCGCAGCCCTTCGGACTCGCTATGAGACGGACGCGCGTCAGTCGCTCGGAGACTACGACACAGGCGCGTGCTTTGCAAGGAAGAATAGAACACCTTAAGCACGTGCCACATGCGAGCGAATCCGTCCAGATGCTTGGCATGTGTTCCCAACACTGACGGTTCGTCGCATGTCTCGATTGTTTCATGGTTACACCATCGCGGTGTCATGCCTGTACCGCCCCAGGCGCCGCTGTTGCTTACTTCTATAGTCTGCACTTGCTCGACTACACCGGAGCCCCATCCTCCGATACAACGCTGATGTCTTCCCTTCGCGCCCCGCCACGGTGCTCTAGTGGTTATGGCGCTTGACAGCTGACCCGAAAGTCGCGGTATCGAATCCCGGCTGCGGCGGCTGCATTTTCGATGGAGGCGAAAATGATTGAGGCCTGTGTACTCAGATTTAGGTGCACGGTAGTGCACGGTGCACCCAGGTGGTCAGATTTAGGTGCACGGTTTTGACCACCCAGGTGGTCAAAATATCCGGATCCCTCCACTACAGCGTCCCTCATAATCATATCGTGGTTTTGGGACGTTAAACCCCAGATATTATTATTGTATTTCTTTCGCGTTTACCGCAATTTCGACGCTGAACATAACGCGAAAAATTCAGGAGACCTTCCCGAATCGGGAAAATGGAATCAAGCGAAGCTTGGAGTGTGCGTGTCTGACCTACTACTTTTCTTTCTTTCTTTCTTTCTTTCTTTCTTTCTTTCTTTCTTTCTTTCTTTCTTTCTTTCTTTCTTTCTTTCTTTCTTTCTTTCTTTCTTCCTTGCTTTCTTTCTTTCTCATTATGCAATGCTAACTCCCAACTTTTTCCTTCCCCCCTGCCGGGAAACGGACCTTTATCCACGTCCTTGTTTCCTGTAGCAACACGTCAGTTGCTACAGGCAACAATGATGGACACGCGTTCACATCCAGTCAACAATGAAATGTGACAACGCGAAGTGACAAGTCATCCCGATAAAAGGCTAAACTGCCATGACAGAAACGGCTGATTGCCGACGAGCCCACGATCGAGAGAGCATGAATTATCGGACAACGCTGTACGCGACCGTCGCACCTTCAAGGGCCGCATTTCTGTACGCTTGCCGGCGCCGGGTTTATCGCATACGACGCCGCCACCTATATCCGTGAGTTATAATATGTTCGCTTAAAAGTGAGAGTCCTTATAGCTAATGCGAAAAGAGCGCAGATTATCCTCCCGCGAGACACTCAATAAAGGGACGCTAAAGAGAAACAATGAATCGGTTTAGATTGATAAATCGTACTCTGAGAACTCTGATGTCATTTTTTCACCATCATAGGTTTATTCATAAAAGAGAAAATCAAGGTGAAAGTTTCATTTTTCAATTTCGCGCCGAAATCTCCACGCGTGACGTCACGTATTACAAAGTGTACTTATCGTATTTTGGCGCCATTCGCTCAACGAAATTTCCTCAAAGAGAGAGAGATAAAAGCGAAGGAAAGGCAGGGAGGTTAACCAGGTTGCACCCGGTTTGCTACCCTACACGGGGAGGGGGAAGGGGAGAAAAAAGAATAGAGAGAGCAAGGAGGGAAGAAGGAACAAGTAATACGCGCACAGTGTTCACCGCACACACACAGACAGTCACAACCGAGAAATATTTGACATCGCTTCCTCTGCGGTTGTCTAGAAGTAGGCGTTAAAAAAGGCTTGCAAGGACTGGCTCCAAGGAATCCAGAACTTGCAGAGCACATTGAGCTGACGGAGTTGTCATTCCGTTGAGGAGAGTGCGCATCGTGGTCATGAGAGACCTCAACACAGCGAGGACTTGTAGGTTTTTGTCGTGGCAATCATCTGTGGACGATGATGTACATTGCGGGCCATTCTGCATCGGCTCTTTATGACTGCGCAGTGGTGGCAGTGAGGGCCACGCGACATCCGCCGCCGCTTTCAAAGCCTCTGCGTCTTTTCGGCTCTCCGACTGTGATGCAGTGAGCGGTGGTGGTGGCGGGAGTGGTGGTAGCTGTCTCTTCGGAGAAGTCTGACGGTCTGTCGGAGTAGGAGATCGCGTTGTCCGTCCAGATCGCGCCGCAGTAGCCTTAGACGGTCGTCGCCGTCGCGAGCGTCGTTGTCTATTTCTCACCACATCAGCGGCCTCTTTGTGCGTTGAGCCGTCCCGTACCATCTGCCTCATGACGCTCCATTCCTTTTTCACCAATGGACAGTCTCTTGATGAGGCTTCGTGTGATCCATGGCAGTTGGTACATTTCAGGACAGTTGCTCGGCAGGATTCCGCATTGTGTGGCTCTGCACAGCGGGGGCAAATCGCCACGTTCCTGCAAACTCCGCTCACATGACCCATTTTTTGACATTTACGGCACTGGAGTGGTCGTGGTGTAAATGGACGGACCACGTGACGAAAGTGTCCGACCTTCACGTGGGACGGCAATATGTCGCCTTTGAAGACAATCTTTACGCAACGCGAGTTGCCCAGACGTGAGACTAGGACTATGTTGCTATGATCACTAACTTCCTTGATGAGCATTGGAAGGTCGCCACAAGGAATGGAGATGTCGACATCGTATATGACGCCTACCACCATGTCCTTGTTAAGTGGAAGGTGAGCTCGTACCTTTATACCGTCGAAGTCTGTGACCCTGGTCAGAGCAAGCAGAGATGCCTGGTGTATAACATCGATGGCCAAGACATTCTTGCGGGGGTTGACTCGAACATCCTTGATTTCGTTTGGAGCCAGAGACTCGAGTTTCCTCGAGATGGTCTGCCGATTCAGGTGTCTCAGATTGTCCGATGGCGTAACAGGCACAAATAAGACGGTGTAGTTCGTTGAAGCCACCTTCGGCTTCACAGTAGATGCGGTTGAAGCTGATGAAGCACCCATAGATCTTCGTTTTGGTTTACGACTGTAAACAGGCGTGAATCCATCGTCGGAATCGTCACTGCTCGCCGAATACAGTTCGGTGGACTCACTGTCGGCGTCGCTGAGTTCGCTGTTCCGTTTCCTCGAGGGGCCCGCCGACGGCGGAGGCATGCCTGGAGGGTGTGGAAGCCAGTCTACTTCCAGCGTAGCCAAATAAAATACCGATGGCTACGCGAGGAACATGATAAATCACCAAAAACTGTCACCCGGTAAACAAAGCGCTGTGCAAGAGGCACACTTCGTCGTCTATGGCCCCATCAGAGGACAATGTATTTCATTTAACAGATTAAGAACTACGTAGGCCCTAGTAGGCGCCGTCAAAAATATGTGACGTCACGGCGAACGGTGCGGAAACTTCAAGGTGGCGTCGCCACCCACATTTTATTTATGCGTGTTTTATTGCTTACTAAGCGTCTTCTCGCGGCAAGCTTGGGGTTTTCGGTATCGTAAAAGAATAGTTTACTAAGGCGAGAAAAATCGGTTTGCTCTTTAGTGTCCCTTTAAGTTGCTTCCACGTTCCCAGTCGATTGCACGGAGCGAAGGGGGAGGCGAGCCGCACAGTACGGAATTGACGTCAGCCTTCCGCTCATCCAATACCGTGGTGTGTACTATTTGTCAACTATGTGTGAATTGTTGGAGATGAACCAACACCAAACGCCATCCCCCTAACTTCCTTGAGAACCTAGCCGTGGGTTTTCCACTGCCCTTATTTAAGCCCTAAATAATGTTAATTAACTATTCTTAGTGTGTTACGCACTCCTACGCTTAGGCAATATGAACCCACCAAACGTCTATTTCCTATGTCCACTTAGGGCCAACCAATCTGTTCGTTTCTGTAGTTTCTGCGTGCACCTATCTCCATTCTATTAAATTTATTTAAATATACCGGCGGTTAATTGGCCATTTTCTGCAAAAATCTTATGCTTCTACATCATCTCTATCTTATGGAACCCTTCACAGCTCCTTTTTTATTTCGTTTTATTTCCCTTTGAGGTTTTTTTTTTTCTTGGAACTTATGGACAACGACACTCGGTGGTGAATCCGGGATGCCCCGAGAGGAACTGTGCTAGTGCCATAAAAGTCCCGAAATGGCAGTTCACGAACACCTTGACGTAAAAGATTACAGTGTCTAAGTTACCAAAATGAAAACTGTCATTGTGTTTAGAAAAAGTTTATTTCATCGTAGAAGAACATTGTTTTTGTAGATGCACCACAAGACTTTAAATTTGACTTATCTCTTACTAAATCAAGAAACCTCATTAACAGCGCCTACCAACTCCGGAATTATTTCCATCTTTTCTTAGTCCATGTGCACGCCGATCCTGGAGAAAGCGCGCCATTGTTCCGTTCTGCCTATAGGAAGCATGTCCTTTAACCTAAAGAAGAGAAGCCCCGTCAGCGTTGACAGTGAGCGCGTGGGAGTGTTCGCATTCAAATGGGCATCATACAGGAGGTATGCCTGTTCCAACGGCAACACTATGTTAAATCCAGGGCCCCTCAACGGAAAGCACTTTTCAACGCATAAGCATTTGTATTGGCCTCGAGGAGTTACGGAGTCGCCCTCTATCGGACGCGCCTCGATTGCGTGCTAGGCAGGATACCGCCGGTGCGCTCCCCGTAGGTTTTGCTGTCGGCGCTCTACAAAAACACCTCGCGGAAGCCCTCCAGGGCATTTCTGTAAGTACTTTCGAAATGAACTGTGTTCTTTAATGTCAAAATAATCATCTTCGACGAACTGAAAGCACAAGATAGTCCACAGTCGCTGTCTCTTTGCAGAAAACCGAGCACCCGCGTCACGCTGTCACCGCGTTGGAGACCCCTGAACCGACTTCTTGCGTGAAAGGTAGTCACTCGCTGAGTGCAAACTATGTGAAATATCTCGTTAGAGTAGACTACCTGTATAACCAAACGGAGCATAACAGAAAGAAGCCTCAAGCCAGCGATCGCACGGGTTCGCGACGACTGACGGTGCCTCTGCATGTATGAGTGTCTGCATGTATGTTCGTACTGATGGTTTCGCTCTTGCTACGAGCGCGTTTTGGCCCCGCGCTGTGAACTTTAGGCCGGAAAATATGAGAATTTGTGAGTAAACAAACAACTACTGTCGCGCGGACGCTATCAGAGCAGTTCAAAAACAATTTCCTTACAACTGCGCATGGCAACTTTGCGCATGGCAACTTTGTGATCTGCCGTCCCGACGATACAGTGTTTTTTTTTTTCGGTCTAAATTCGGGTACGTTTCAATGTCATTTGACAAGTTGTCTCGCACGTATTGATCGGTCTTCTCAACGGGCAAATGCCGCTGCTTCTGTTTCTTTATTCAGCGCATTCGTTTCGTTTGGTGCTCACTCAAAACGTGAGCAAATGCGACGCCTTTTTTTAATGCTCCTTAATTATCGTTCCGTTTGCATTCCAGTGAACTTGCCGCTCTCTGTCATCAACAAATTCATAGACCAAAGCTTCACCACTTCGAGATTGCTGGTGGAAGGAGAACCAGTCTACGAGACCGATCATGTAGTAGCATGCGACGCCTAGGAAAAGAAAGAAAATACAGTAACGTTTGCCGGACTTGTTCTGCAAACGTCGGCTGTGAACTAGGACCCACATGAACTTGAAATAGCGGTGAATAAAATAGAAGGTATTGTAGCAACCAGCAAGCCGCAAAACAGGATAGTAATTATTTGGCGTGTACCCCAGCAATTTTGACAGCAGTGTCGTGTCTAACTCCAACAGGGTGGCATCTTTCCCACGTAAATAAATGAGGCTCCAAGAAAATACATGGGGTTGGCCGGTGGACCAGTCATCGGTGGGCCGATCACGGAGGCAATGCAAAATTTATGTTGCTTATGAAGCAATGCATGCCTCATCAAATGGGAAGGTTGCCCGTCGGCGTCCCGCGTCGGCGGCGTCAACACGAGTGATGAAAAAAATAATCGTCACGTGATGGTGTCACCATATGACGTCATCATGACGTCACAGATCGCCAAAATATGTAGCGTCATTATGACGTCACATGATGTATTCACACGTCATGGTCGCTTTGCATTGCCTCCGTGATCGGTTACGGAGGCCGTGCAAAACCGCGTTAGGTGCAGAACGCTTTAGGAGGGGGGCGCGGGATAATCAGTACATCGACTGACAAGAAGAAGATGGCTTTCGCCTTCTAGTCATCTTTAACGAATGCATAAGGGACCCTGTGCGTTTTTTAATTCAACGTATCTAAACAATCACTTGCGCATCTGCAGCCGATTTTGTGGACACTGAGCACGGGGCCGACGATCAAGAGGTCGCATTGGAGGGTTCTGAGATGGCATCGCACGTGGTAAAAGGTAGCGCTTTTATCATCCTGTGGCAGATAAGCACCATTTGCCGGCGAGAAGCGCGCGCGAGCCATCGTCTCAGTGCGCGCTGTCTGCTACTCACCGAACATCGCAGGCCCGACGCAGTAACAAAAGTCTTCGTCGCGGAAGTGCTTGTTGCACACAAGACTCTTAGCGGATGGCTACTTGCCGGTTCTTAGCTTTACAACCCATGCTTCACGCTGTTTCTTGTCCCGCGGTTACCAGTACAGGCTGACACTGGGCTCCTTTGCGTAAGCGCGGCACTGCGGCACCGAGCGGTGGAACCCCATGTTCGTCGCCTTCGGAGGCAGCCACTCTATTACAGTGGTGTCAATTGAGTAGAAAATGAGAGGAAACTTCCGAATTTGAACAGACCGCAGCGCATGTGGGACTTGAAATTCGTTTTCAAAGCACGCGGCATGCGCCACCACAAGCAGCCGACGCGGCCGCTGAGACCACCAGATCCTGTCAAGGACGTCACGCCGACGGTGGCGCCGGCGTTTCCAGTGGTGGGCCTCGAAGCCAATACCGACTAAAGGAGAAGACTGTGTGTGTCCGTGCGTCCATGCATTTGCCACGTAAGAGCAATAGCTACAAAGAAATAAACGTATATATGAAACTTATTTGCAAAGCCGTGCTCAGAACCTAGGGTAACGCGTCCTGAAGCCCAGTCTCTTTGCCACTGGGCTAAGCACCTAAGCTTGCAGAATGTGAATGCGCTAGAACCATATGAATGCGTTGCACAGGTGGTACAAAACAAGTCTAAAAGGAGAACACTTCGCATACACGTTTCGTTCAAGAACTCGGAGCCCTCTCTAGAACAACGTGCATAGCCGACGTGCAACATTGTGCAAATCGGGAAAACGTGGACTTGGCGAAAACTTCATGCCATACACGCGTTTCGGTGATAGCGGTATGCCCCTTCGGTCGCGCCGGTCCAGATGCTGAGGAACGCTCCCCCCCACCCCCCCACCCCCCACCCCGTACACGCCTATGGACATACGGGGGAATGAAAGAGAGCGAAATCGAAGCATGGTAGAGAATGAATTATGGTGATAGCAAAGAGAACGAGAGAAGGAAAGCGGAGGAGGAGGGGGTGACCGAAGAAGCTCAGCGCCGCATGAGCGGAGGTCTCTCTGCGGAGGATAAGAAATAGCGCCGGAGTGTCACGCCATCGTGCCCTTGCCGATGACTTCGTCGGTAAATGATAACCTCATACACGCAACGTTGGTTCATTGTGAACTGGTAAATATAATGCGCGACACGATCACCGTAAGGTGCGGAAGAAAAAGTCACAGTTCCGTCGCAAGGGCGATGCAACGAATGCGATATCAATCAATTGAAATGTTGTATAAGAAGTAAGGCTCGCAAACACCTGCTTTAGGATCCGATCTCGCATAGCTCTATAAAACGCCGGCGTAAGGGAATACGGCCGCTCCAGGGAGCGAAGCGGTTGTCGTTCTGTCTGTCGCCTCAACGCGAAGTAAGCGGCGAGAACACAGAACGTACAAGGCTAGGAGCTGTCTACTGATCTCTGTAGAGATAACACACGCGGCCACGCCAGTTAGATCAAAGTTCGCAGTCACTGCCCGAGCGACACAGCCCCTCCGCCAATGGCACCCCTCCATGCTCCTTCGCGCGATGGAGCCGGTCGGCGCGCTTCATCTCTGCTTGAGTCGCACACGCCTGCAGCCTCCGCATTCTTTCGCGCCTACAGAAAACATACGACGAAAGGGCAAGGTTATCGATTTGTACTTTACACATAACAAGACGGCGACGGCAAGAATCCGCCTCGAATGTCCATATAATTCCTATCGTATTAAAAGGGAACGAGATAGCAAAGAGCTCAGTGCCGCGCAGTACATTTACAAGGTCATCGCCAAGGTGTGTGGTGAGCGGCGCCAGGGTTGCCAGGCTTGGATACCTTGCGCCACTTTGGCTACTTTTTAGGCCGGTGGCGGCAGAAAAGGGGTCTTTGGCTATTTTTTGGGTACATTTCTGTTTCCTCGCTTTGAGCCAATTTATCAATATATCGTGAGTGAGCAGGCGCTGGCGTTCAAGTATGTGGTGCCAAAATATGGCTCCCAAGGCGTGTTTTTAGCTCCCGAAATTGATGTTGCCACTAGCTGGACCAGCGTTGCCAGTTCCGCTAATAATAAGCGGATTTGGGCTCCTTTGTTCGCCGAGTCACTTGTAGCATTTTCCAGTCGCTTGTCGCGTTTTTTTGGGGCTTACTTGCATTTTTCCAGCAAATATAGTTATTTTAGCCATCATGACATTCACCAATAGCGCGTTTGTCGATTACGATTACATTGAGTAGTTGAGTGTTCAAGTCAAACATACGTTGGGGGAATCAACAAGTAACGTTAATCATGCGCTGACAACGTGCACTCAAGCGAATGGAGACCCCGGAGACTATGTTAAAAAGCAGATATGTGCTTTTGTTCATAGTTGCGCATATTTTCGCTGTACAAAATAATTAAAGCGACTTTTTTTTAATTCCCCTCGTATTTGAGCGATATTTTTTTATTTTATTTGAACATATTTTCGAGAAGGGGAAAATTCATTAAATTTCCGCTTCTTTTGGGCTTCATCGCGAAAGTCGCGCCGCTTTTTTTTTTGGCTTCTTTTGTGATGATTATTGGCTTGTTAGCTCGGTGGCATCTGGAAACTCTGAGCTGTACACGAAGCCAAGCATTTTTGGATACACGACTTGCACTCATCAGGAAAAACGGTTGCATGGCGCCTCAGTGTGCACTCCCCCTAACGCGACCTTAAGCCCTAATTGGAAATGAAGAGGACAACAGAAAGAGCTCCGCATCTAGGGCGCTCTTCAATCATCGACAGTAGAAATCGGTTTTTCTACGAACTGCTTCTGCCAATTCTTATGAGTAGGCACCAGCTCTGACTCAGGAATATGAACTCTTCAGACTTGTCAATACGCAAGAAATTACTGCGAAAGCGACTACAATTGACGCTTCAATCCGAGCAAGTGTGATTTTGAGCCCACTCATGCTGTACTCACTTTTATTGCGCGCGAAACGGCTGTTACTTCTAGTACTTTTAAGAAAAAGTCGTGCAAGACACTCGAAGAGAGCGTTATCTTTTGCAGCAGTACAGGAGCCTTCGTCAATGTGCAAGAAATGTGCTTTTTTTATTGCTTTTTGTAGTTAGTTAGTTAGTTAGTTAGTTAGTTAGTTAGTTAGTTAGTTAGTTAGTTAGTTAGTTAGTTAGTTAGTTAGTTAGTTAGTTAGTTAGTTAGTTAGTTAGTTAGTTAGTTCAATCAATCAATCAATCAATCATTTCTTATTTCAAGTTCTCTTATTAAATGAAAAAATTAAATGAACATGAAAATAAACGAAAATCAACAATTCATGTTTGAAACTCAGCAATTCTGATTTTGACGTTTTGATGCTCTCCTTATTTATATTTTTGTCGAAACGCTTTTGGATTTAGTCCCTTAAGTAAAAATGTCGCAGTTGTTTTTACACGAAACGTTACAACCCCCACGAGTGAATAATTTTGGGTATACTCTTACTGTCCCTGGCTCAAGATGGCTACGTTTTCAAATTTTCTGGCTATTTTTTTTTTGTCTTCACGATCTGGCAACCCTGGTGAGCGCGTCCGCCGATACCGTACTTGGAAAACAATGGAGGATGAGTGGAGGCCTGTCCGCGAGACTGCTGTGAGACGCGCCCACGAATCAATGCAACGTGGCACGCAACAATGCAAGAGGTCACCGATGCAACAAGCCACGCTACGCAGTGCTTTCTCATACTCACATTACAAAACTGTTTCAGTTCATTTTCAAGCGCCACCATTCAGGGGACACTACCGTTCACGCCACCGAAATAGAAAGTAATCACCGCCGCCGAGACACGAATGCAAGCCCCTCTCAAGTTTCTCGTCTCAAGTACCGCAAAATCAAAACGCCTACGCAGCTGCGCTGACATTTGGCATTACGGGATATCATAATCATAAGTCAACGTTTTTGACATTTTTCACCATATTCATCTGGTAGCCCTTTCAAGCGCGACCCATGAACAAATGTCTCTAAACGCATCATATTTACGCAACATTATTTAGAGTGACTCGATATTTTATTGCCGCAATAAAATCTCGTAATACGTTGATTGATGTACTTCATAATAAATAATCTTAATTAAATTGAAGTTAATTAATAATTAATCCTGAAGTCATTCATGTTATCCTATTGCATAAATAGAGTCATATCTCAGGCTAGAAGCACAGTTCAATTTCGTTTTCGATCCTGTTCATTTCGTGCGAAAAAAAATTATACTTTTGACGTGGCTCGGAAAGCGGCACGTCGAACGACTCGTCGAACAAGGCAGTGCCTATAGCGAAGTGATCATTTGCAACAGTACACTGCAAAGTCAAGTTAAATGAAGACGCATTTTGTTACACAGGAGGTTCAATTAATCCAAATCTCAATGTATCTTGCTCTTTCTTAGCCCCTAGTTGACACAACCAGCAAAAAACAAGTTGTGTACACAAGTGTGTACAAAGCGCATCAAAGGGGTAAATGTGCGTGGAAGTGTACGCTATGCAGTGTACATGTACACGTGCACTGCGATGACAGCACTCGCGCGCATGCATATGTGTGGGATGTCACTCGGTCAGATGCCACATCGGTCGTTCTATCCAAACGGCTGGCAGTTAGATAAAATATCTCTGCACGCATTTCTTATTACAGATATTTCGTCACTACATCTGAAGGCCGGTGTTCTGCATCACGTAAACATGTTTCCGAGCTGCGAAGCTCTCCTAATTTCTGCCTCCCGTGTTGGGTGACGAGATTAGCGACAAAATTAATGCAGAAGGTGGCAGAGGCCTTACGCACGACATCATCAGCTTAATTAACCGGCTGGTCACCTGGCGGCTATAGGCGGTCACGCTGTTAAGTGCTAGCGTGCGGTTCCATTCCACGCAACGGCGACGGCCTTTCGATAAGGCGAAATGCAAAAACGACCACGCACTTCAGGTTTTCGTGAAACGCAGCTGGTAAAGATTAATCCGTAGTACTCCCCCACCGCGTGCCTCGCAGTCCTATCGTGGTTTTGGCACGCAATATTTTGGCTGGATATTTTACGACACCTCGTTTCTTTATTGACTCGTACTTTATTGACTTGTACTCAAGGACGGTATGTGGAGGCAACGCGTGAGGACTCTGTGCCACCACAGTGTGCGTGCGACCTATCTGCTGCCGTTATATGCTGAGAGACCCAGAGGTGGCGTCAACAGTTGGCCCGACGTACCATGCAGTAGTGAAACGGCATGTTCAATTCAAATAGGGTGTTTAACGCGCTAAAACAAGCGCCTGGCTCCCCTGTGTATCACGCTACCATCGCCGATTTATTTATCGGCCAAATTGTGCTCAACGTACGATTATTTCTCAGAAGGCACATAGTTACTGGCGTATCTGTAAAATTACGGGAATTCTCCACACAATCATCTCTCTCTCTCTCTCTCTCTCTCTCTCTCTCTCTCTCTCTCTCTCTCTCGCTCTCTCTCTCTCGCTCTCTCTCTCTCTCTCTCTCTCTCTCTCTCTCTATATATAATATATATATATATATATATATATATATATATATATATATATATATATATATATATATCATTTGTTTGTTTGTTTGTTTGTTTGTTTGTTTGTTTGTTTGTTTGTTTGTTTGTTTGTTTGTTTGTTTGTTTGTTTGTTTGTTTAACCCTTCGCGGTCCGTTGTCGGGCAGCGCCCGACAACGCAACACGGCCGTAGCGGTCCGCTGTCGGGCCCCGCCCGACAAGGGTGTTCGTGGTTTAAATTTTGCTGTTTTCTCACCGCGAGTCGCGCGCATTTTTTGTATACATGAAGGGCCATCTCTTGAGGAATAAGTGAGCTTTGTTTGTTGAGGTTTTACTTTTTTGACACTAGGGTGCAGCACTATGATCAGCACGGGGCCTAGAGCGTACCCACTCGCGCGCGCGGTTTGCTGAGAAGCATGGCCACGTTTTCACCGCGTGCGTTTTACGGCGGTGCTTTTAGCGAAAGCGAGGATGACTTTAGTGAGGAAGAGAATTACGTGCCTCCACCAGACAGTGATGACAGTGATTCGACAGAAGTGAGTGACGAAGACGACGACGGCGGCGGTGGAAACCTGCAGTAATAACCCTGGCCTGCACACAGGGGAATGCTTTGAGCGGTGTCATACGTTGCCCAAATATCACTAAAAGAGTTGCCTGCAGAATGCAGGAGCAAAAATAAATATCCTGTGCGTTTCTCTTCCACAGCTTGTGTTTTTATTCGCGGCGCCAGAAACTGGCGAAATAGTTTCGGACCGCTAGAGCCGGAAAGTGGGTAAAGGTTTTGGACCGCAAAGGGTTAATAGTGGCCGGCAATTGTGGCTGTCTCAAATTTCCTTCGCGACCGTTCCGCCTTCTAACAATGCCGCGTTTTGTAACTCGCAGTAAAGTAATTCAGCGCAAATTAGCGGTCAATCATTTATGCGCACACCCACACGCACATATACCGAAGAATGAGGGAGTGAACCCTAATTGTCGCTTAATTCGCGCTTAATTTGCGCCTAATTACTGCCCCATTGCGAGAGACAGTTTAGCACTCTTTCAGGGTAGAGTAGCCGGTATTATAATGGTTGTCCTTTCTTTTTTGCAAGCGATACTTTCTGTGTCTCGCGGATTCGTCCGTGAGCACCGAAAACGCACTGCAGGAAAGCAAACTTACACAATGGAACTATCTGCGCATCTGCGCACACAACATGAACCTATCTGCGCGCATGACACACGTGTCGCAGAACACTGCAGTTTACTTTCGCAGTTGTACCGACAACAACAATGAGAACTAAACGCCACGCTACACAGACGAACTGTATATATCTGCATTGCATTACGCGCGACGTTTGCGATCGGCTCCGGTTCGACAATCAGGTGCTCTCGCTACCGGGAATTCGCTAGGTCGATCAGCTAGGCAAGGCGTTATACCTGACTCGCGAGTACCATCCGGGTTTCGGTGACCCAGCTGGGATTCTAGTACCTGCAAGGACACCTTAGAGTGCGGAAGGCTAAATACCTTAAGCACCGTGGACGGTTACGTGTACCCTCCGATGCCCGAAAGTCTACCCAAGCTGAACGCCGTGGAGGAGCGACTGGTTGCGCCCCGACTGACGTGTGAATGATAGTCGATCTGCCCCTTGATGCCGTGCTGACCACGACTGTAAGTCTGGCGCCGGAAAGACTTGAACGGCAGTAGAGGCGCGACTAGTAGACCCCCCGTGGCGTTCTTTGGATAGACCTTCGGGCACAAGTAACCGTTCGCGGTGCTGAAGTTAGGTAGCTTGCCGTTGACATCGTTGGGAGTTGGCTACATTACGATGGCAGAGCCCCCGATCGTCTACCGCAGCGATTACAAGGCAACACTGTGCACATGCAGAGTCGGCCGTGAAATTGTATCTGTGAGCGTGTGATCAACGGCTACATTATCTAAAACAAAGGCTATGCAACTTAGCGAAATGTGTCTTCATTCAACTTCAACGTCCAAAACGTACAATCCAAACGTACAGCCCGGTGGGTGTGGACGTTATCGATTCCAATTTCAAAATGCACTCCACAAAAAACACAGCCAGCCCATGTATCGGCCGATAGTCTTGGGTTCGAAACATCCTTGCCGATAAGTCACCTGTGAATGTGGCTAAAGTTGCCTTTAATCTTTCCTTCCGGGCAGTGGCATCTGATCTTGTTACACTTGTTCTTGATTCATTATCCGCGATGCGCAGCGCCTATAGGGGGCGCCACTGAAAGCCGCGTAGCGGCGGCCGTTGGAACCGCTGGCGGGTCGCGTAGCAGACGCCTCATTTGCGCGCGTGCGATTTGCCGCTTGTGCGCGTCCCAGATAATTACTTTTGCTGCGACAGTGTGCGCAAAGGAGCCGCACTTTAAAATAGTGTACATGTGTCCGATGTCACAACTGTGTGGGACGACAGTGTCACCATATGCGCCAAGTGTTTGCCACAGACAAGCGTCAACAAGCTTCCCTACGAAGTGGAGCTCATCGTAAGTACACCGCTTTCTTTGTAACGTCCCGATCACTAATGCCCGCATGCGCTAACGCGTGAACCAACATTTTATCTCGACACAGTAGCTTCGTTTACGTGCCATGTGTTTATGTAGTAGATTTTGAGGGAGCGCTGTTCCGTCTTGCTCTGTCGTCGTCTGTGTGAATTTTTTGCGCTAATGTTCACAGTCGCACCGGCGTATAGATTTCACAGGTGCGGCCACGCGAAGGGTCAGCGTTGGTAAAACTTTGAAACCAGCACGATAAACTTGTGAAAATATAGACGATAAGCTTGTCATCATCGGTGCATAAGCGCACAGCGAACATTCTGCACCGATGATCGCATTCCAGTGCCATCAATAGGTAGAATGCAGCCGATTTCGTGCAGCACACGTGTAATTTCACGGCGCTTTTGTAAAGGAGCCGTCACCTGCCCCACATTCTCTGGCATTGCGCTTCGCGCCGCTCGTTTTTCAAGAGAGCCTAGGCATCGCGTCTTATCAGTAATAACAACCTCATGTGCACTATAGCGTCTACAATGCAGGCGAGGCGACCAAGTGTAAACGTAGTAGCGTTCGCTGAAGACGTAGCGACATAAATGGAGAAATAAAAACACGGTAATTGTTCTAACACTGCCGTAAACAAAGCGCGATTGCTTACCTTCTACGTCGTACAGCCGCAATATACCGCCGCCGTCGCTCATGAAATAGCACCGGAAACCTGTAGAAATGCGTTCCTGGCGATTTTTTGTGTGTGTTTCAGCAGCCGACAACGCAGTTATTTTTCGACATCGCTGAAGCCCGACAGAGGCGTTAAATTAAGATGAAAACACGTCCATCCGTGTACTTGCGTACACGCTCGCAGGAACACTGCCCGCCAAGACCCGTCAACGCTTCCGAGCCGTGGCGGCAGATGGCGTCGTCGGCGCTTTGCGCATCGCCTATAGTTGTCTCAACTGCCGCACCTCCGAAACACATATTTACTAACTTCAGCCTCCCAGCACAACTGCACACTATTATAACCGTTATAAACTAGTGTTTTCATTGTGACAGCGATTACGGGGACACTCCATTCAAGCTTTCACCGTAGCCGTGATGTTTTGCAAAATCTCCAAGCGTGGTAAGTACGAACGGTTCACATGCCGCAGGCTACAGTTTGGAGGGAAAGCGTGCAAGCAAGCGCCGAGAAGCATGGCGGCTTCATGCGTGCAGCGTTCCCACATGTCAAATTATGCAAGTCATGCGATCGAGTGCTCGCTGGGTGAGCAAAGGCGCATCTCCTCCTCTCTCTCGGACTTGTCCTAGCATCCCGCCCGCTCTCTGCTTTAAGTTCCTACTCGGCGCAGGCCGAGTGCCCTGGAGCGAGCCAGGACGGCTGCCGACTTCAATGCGCGTACTGTTCGCGCGCGTCCAATGTTGGATCTCGCGTAATATTACTTTCAGAGACTCGAAGAGGCGAGCGCACGTCGAAGCGTTCGCTTGCCGTTGTTGGCGTTCCACATCACGCCGGTGCTGTGACAGCGACTGATAGGGGCCCTCAAATCAGTTCCGTTCACCTGACAGTGTGTTTGTTAGTTTAAATATTGAGCGAATGTTTGCTGCAACTCACGTGGTCGCCAAGATAGCAAGTCACCTCTTGTAACTGTATAATGCTTTGCGCTCCGGCCTTTCCGTCCGATACTAAAAGCTTTTTAGAGGCGAAGCACCTTAGGGCCGTGCCTTGTACCCCCGGCACCTAGCGTAGCTCTGGTTTACACGGAGTTCGCTAGGGGCGCTGCGATAGCAGCGCTCGCTCCCGGCGCGTGCTCTGGTTTTAATGGAGACCGCTAGGGGCGCTGCGGTGCCCAAGGGCTATATGAACGCGCGTTTCCGGCGCGCGCTTTTCTCTCTCTTCAGTCATGGATGAAAACGGTCGCTTCTGACAGGGATGAAAAGGCGAGAGTGGCGGCTCAACTGAAAGTGCAGTCGAGGGCTCGCAAAGTTGCTGCAGCACGGCGACGCAGACAACAAGCGGGCCCCGAGGTGAAGGCGTGGGAAACTGCAGCAAAACGCCGATCACAAGGCGTTCCTAATGAAGGGGAAACGAAGTCCGCACCATAACACCATATACGCCTTATGACATCAATAAAACATTTTATATACTGTACACACGTGTTTGTCACGCATTTGCATGCTCGAGTGGGCAATGTAAAGGGGATTCACGGTTACCCGCATGATCCCCGGTGCTTCGCCCACTAATCATCATTCATTTCGCGGATATGCGTGAATTTTTTCTTTACTGCCACTTTCTGCAGAATATTCAGTACTTTTTGCTCTTTCATTGTGTTTAAACAGCGCTGAGAGTTCGACATATCTTACCATGCCAATGTCTGTTCGTTCTCAGAGAATTGGCACGTATAGCCAAGTGTCGTGGGCACGTTCCCGTGCGACAGTTTCCATATGGCCAAGAACGCAGGATTGAAATGCACGAATAACAGCTGGCGTGACTACTGACGTGACAACTGTCTTTCCCATGCGTTTGATTCACATCGATACTAGCTAGTCTATATGAAAGCAAGGCCCTGCCAATTTCCTCCCACGCTTCTCTCACGACGAAAGGTGCCTTGAGACGCCTAGACTCCAACGCCTACCGGTACCTCTCCGCACCACTCAGATCTTTCGCCAAAGCCGGTGGTAATACGTACAAACTGTGCGAAGTTGTCCTGTCTTCAAGATACTACTTCTCGCAGCCAGGGCGGATACAGGATTTTAGGTGCGAAGTACCTTAAGGCCGAGGCTTGTCCGTTTGGCGTCCGCGCGCACGGCACGGCACAGCACCATGTAAAATCGAAACATCAGGTTTAACAATAGACTAATATCAATCATAATTGTGACGAAACAATACAAAACACCTACAAGCACAAACCCTTTATACTAGTCGACGACTTCAACGTACACATTATGGACTTTAGGACCTAGCTTTGTCGTCGACTCTCATTGTCCGCTGTCACGGTATATAGAAAACCGTTGCTATAGTCGAAACATATATGTGTGTATGTGAATAAAAAAAAAGGTTTATAATCGACGAACATCAATCATAATTGTGACAGAACAACATAAAACGTCTAGAAGCGCAAACCCTTTATACTAGTCGGCGACTGGAACTTGAACTTTATTTCGCATCTATACATGGTGCAGAACAGAAACGCAGACAAAAAGCCACATAACGGCTTGACTTGGTCTGCGTCCCTTTTTGGGAACAAGCAGCAAACACAGACATTATGGACCTTAGGACCTAGCTTTGTCGACGACTATGTCACTTCATGTCACTTTATGCCACCTAATGTCACTTTATGTCACTCAATTTACATTATATGGGGCAACGCTCGGGTAACGTACGGTTACTCACCCATACGATACCCAGAGCTTCGCCCACTCGTCATGATTCACTTCGTGGAGATGCGTGGATTTTTTTCCGAGGGCGTGGCAGGGGATAAGCTTATAGCAAATTCTGATACCTAAAGCTGAGTGTGCGGCGTCAACATTCATACTCATTTAATACATTCAGAAATTAAGGGGGAGGTGGGTCAGGACATTAGGACTCTCCTCCCTCTGGTTCCACGTGTGCAAACAACCTTCTGACGTTTCTTCAGCCAGAAAACATAATTATTATGTCATCGCTGCCTATAACATGCTATCATCACAACCGTCACCTCTACACGCACGCTCAAGTGCCACCCGCAATTCCTCGACACGTGAAGAAACACGTCGGTTCATATCACAACCATTTGTCACCACCCCAAAGAATGACGAGTAGTGGACTGCGTACAACATGCTTTGCGTAATATCAATTGCGACTCTTAGACAGGTCTACCTCCCCAATATTTCGAAACCTCTCTTGTCATCGGATGTGCGAGGTAATGCCATTGCAAAAGGACATCTTCCATGTGTGTAAACATTGCTCTGGCATTCATCAGCCCGCTTGCCGCTGCGTTTTCTTCGCTTTCGAGTCGGATCTACTTTGCTCTGCCAAGGACCCTTTAGCTCCTCTAAGCTAAATTCATCGCGCGATCGCTGCGATTTTGACTTTCCATTCTCACTCGCAGCTTGGTCCACAGATCTTCCGCCGTGACAAAGGCGTTGAGCGAATAGAGAACACCGCAACGATCCGGTTGTCGTCCTTGAGTATTCGTATCTCCACAGTCCCTGTTATTCTCTGCCAGTTCTTTCTGTCGTTCTTTCTTTTAATTCTTCGCTCGAATCTGGTTTGCGTTTTCCTCCAATGGCACACGCGTCCCTGAGGGCAGTTTCGTTTCTGGAAACAGAAGAGCTCTCGCTTTAATTTTTCCGCCCTTTTGGATCGTCTTCCTTTTTATGATAAACAACCTTGAGTACAAAACGTTTACTCTATCAATGCCACTTGAAAAAAATAAAGAAACAAAAGCGTACCTCTATTATAGCTCATTGGCAAGCTATGTGTATCCTTGCGGGTAATCCCTTGGGCAATTTCAAGCACATGCCCGCGCGTCTCTTAAAGATGTGACTTTATCAACGCTGGACAAGACGTAAACACGGCTACAGGCCATGGCCGATCGCCTATCTTTCAGAATGTGCCACTGCAGCATTTGTAGGCACAGAAAGGTGCGATGACGTCCTAAGTGCTTGCCCAAAGCTTATCTGCATACAGTGGCATCGTGTACATACGTAAAGAACAGCTGCTAGATGTCGAGAACGCTGGTATTACCAATGTCACTCTAGATAAAGAAGTTATGCTGACACCTCTATTCTTTTTTTAGCTACTTGGCACGCTATCATACTTCTGGAGATAAGTGAACGTGGAACATACGTACCGAGGATCGCGCAATTCTTATTCATGAAGCTTATCCCTGGCTTGGTTGCTTGCACTGATGCATAAGAGCAGTTTTTTACTATGGCTCATCGCCGATCTTTCAGATACATGCTACTGCACGCGGTACCAGCGAAATGCGACTGCTGCGGGCAGGATGCGCCAGCTTATCTGACAATGAAAACACGCGCACTCATATTTATCCCAATCTTTTATCTGAAAGAAAAAGGACGGCAGGTAGCGAAAGAATGCGGTCACATTGAATGTAATGATTAAGATAATATCTTAGTAAGAAACGAGCAACAGAAGTTATATTCATGCGAAGAAGCGTTTACCACTGTCTTCAAGGTGTTCTATAAAAGCGTCCGTAGCGACTTCGTTTGCTGGAAGCCTGCCCTATATACATAACGGAGCGTTTCTTTTCTTACATCGGGCCTCGAGATCGAATGCGCATAGACCTCGATGAGTCACAATGCGCGCCAACAAATCGTCTTCTGTACGAAGAACTGGCGGGGATTCACTTGAGCGCTTTGTAGGGACAGATTGTTGTCTCCAGGCGAAAGAATCTGAAGGGCTGCTCCGGGCCAAGGTCTCCCAGGATGTTCCCTGTTTTTGCGCCCACCGAAGCTCTGTGTTATGCCCGCTTCAAGGCTGAGATCGAAGCTGTGAGGAGATGGAGCGATTGTACGGCGCCACGTGATGGCTCCGGAACAAGTTAGCTTACATATACCCGCACTCAGGAAGCCAATAACTAATTTTCTTTTTGTTACGAATGCGGAATACGACTAGATATTTTCTGTGCTCATGAGGGACTTACTCGCTATTGTTATTTCACTTTCTGTACTTATCAGAGGAATAACGTGAGTTCGCAAGATAGCGACGCCTCTGGATTTCTTGTTAGGTTTCTCCACGCACAACTGACAACATCACAAAAGAAAAGTACACATACACACGTCAGCGCTGCCTCAGAACTGATTCTCAGATTGGATTGGAATAAACTTCATTTGTCCAGCGGTTATTGCTGCTGGTGCCCGGGGCTAGACTGTCAGGGGTCCATCGCTCGAGGAACATCTGAGGTCCCCGGCGATGTCCCTGGTTCATTGGATGGCCCACTCCTGGTCTTCGGGGGCTTCGCTGAGGAAGACGGCTTTCCGTCGCTCAGCGAGACACCCCGCTTCAGAGGGTCCTGTGTTGTCTTTACTTGAGGTCTACTTCAGGAAAAGCACGAAAATATGCGCCGCGATACGTAAGAGGAGAAAATTAAAGAAACAGCAAGAAGCACTATGCAAGGAGCTACCATGGCAGTTCCACATTCGTAGATCGGATGAGATAAGCATTATTTGGTAAATCAAATCGACGCATGACCCTGATAAATGTAGTAAAGGTTAGGTTGCCGTTTCTTCCAGAAGAAATACTCACTTCACTTTTTAGGTCATCGCCTGTACCATGACCTGTTTTCCGCTCACATCCCAAAAGTTCCAGAATTCAGGTTACAGTTATGTCTACCCCATTTCCTTAAGCGCAGACATTTCAGCAACGTAGTGCTCAACCGACAGCACTTACCTGGCACACCAGGTCATCTTCAAGCGCTCCACATATTCCTTCCGGCTGCATCTGTAAACACTAGACTCCCTTCATAAACTAAAACAAGACTTACAAGACTCGTGAACACCGAAATAGACCAACAGGAAAAGCCATTACAGGCGTTGATTGCCAGGCCCATCCCAACTGTAAAAAAATGTTGCAGTGGCTTAGCTCGGCTATGCCAGGATAACGTAGCGTTAGCAAAGGTTCAGCTAACTATTCATAGCTTTCCTGATTTTCTAAGATTAGCTTGATTATCATGCTTACTGCTGCTCCAATCACACACACACACAGTATACGTATTATGTGGCGCATGTATATTTATTTTTCCAAGCAGCTACTTCGGGATACGATGAGTTAAGCTTCTCCGCTCTTCTGCGCCGCTAAGCAACATTTGCGCTCTCCTTTTCCATGGCTATACCACACTGCCAAACGCCAGTCAGAGGCGCTATCAAGCGGCTCCAGCGCAGTGTCAGACGGCGACTGCACAGCGAAGGCGAATAGCTGCGCGCGCCGGCGCCAATACGTCTGCCAAGGCTACGACGTCACTCCTCTGGAAGGCGCAGACCGGCGGCGGCGGAGTGCGCGGGAGCTGCCGGCTCCGGTTCATGACATCACTGATCCTCGCGCATGCGCAGCACGGCTCTTGAGGATCCACGCAAAACTGGCTCGGCTAGGCCAGTGTAGCTAACGCTACAAAACCAAGCTATTCAACAGTGCCACAATGGGACTCTCCATCAACTGAACTCTCCATCCGGACATGCATTATGCAATGCATGTACGCAGACATAGTGAGGATTCCGGAATCGGTAGTCGCACCCTAGACGATGCGCTCCGGGAAGCAGTTGACGGCGTTCGCCGATACGCCCAACAGTGCAGTCTCCGACAATGCGGAGAAGCAAGACACGCCTGGTCCTCTGTCAAACGAACACAGTCCGTCATCCGCGCTAGTCCCTCCCAAGTACACCCATCACACTAGCAGGATATCTCACACCAGGGGCGTAGCCAAGGGGGGGGGGGGGGGGGGGGTTGGGGGGTTCAAACCCCCCCCCCCCGAAATTTTTCAATTTTGCTTGCGTATATAGGCACGCACACATACAAGCGCACGCACAAACATACATAAAGTATGGTTGAACCCCCCCCCCCCCCGAAAAAAATTTCTGGCTACGCCCCTGTCTCACATCGAGATCAGCCAAATCCGCATCTTCGTGTCCCTCTTCTACCAGGGCGGCGCTAGAGCTCCCGCGCTCCATCTCTTTAGCATCGCACCACCCAGGCCTGTAACCGGGGGGGCGGAGCCTAAGGTCCGGGCCCCAGGCCCCGCCTTCCAAACTCGTCCGTGTAAAATCATTATACTATTTTGAGTATTAACCTCGAAACCAAAACTATTTAACTATTAATACAATAGTGTTTAAAAAGTCACAATTTACATGCCGCTATTTTTAACAAAAATAATTGCCGAAAAATAGGTGCTTTCCTCAAATAGCCAAGGTCATCAACAAGTGCCATCCCCCCCCCCCCCCCCCCCCCTCCTTCGAAAAAAAGTTCCTTTCTATAGGCCTGGCACCACCCTATGTCTTGAAGTGTTCCTTCTTGATGTGCCTCGTAGGCCATGCGGCTTACGACGAAAGTTCGATAGAGCTGAAGCATATCTTCCGCCTTTTCGGCGTCTCAGCCGCTAAAGGAAGTTTTGCTTCTCTCATACTTCAAGCTCACATCGTCAGCCACATGACCTATGCCGACCTCTAGGTCTTCCCATGCCCGAGAATGCTAGCAAAGGTCAACATGGTTCTCAGGAAGACGTGCAAGAAAGCCTTGGTATTTTCCTCCTCTGCCAGCATTATTCTCCGTACGTCCCCCTCCCCACGCAAAAACATACCCGTCGCATGACGTAATTTTCAAGCCAGCAGTTTTCGATACCTGAGCTTATGTAACGTTTATTATCAAATTCCGCGCAGCGCTCGTGAGTAGACAGCAGGAGTGTTTCTTCTGGTCCGTTGTCCAGTGTTGTATGCGTTACCTAAAAAAAGTAACTAAATACGTTGCTCGTTACGCTAACAAAAACGGAACGCATTACCGCCCTACGTTACCTATAAAAAGAGGTAACGCTTTACCGTTACCGAACAAAAGTAACGCATATGTTACTTCTGCCGTTACTCCACGGTCAGACATTTTAATCAGTGCGCCGTCGATGCCAGAACCAGAATAACACTTTAATAAACCTTATTTTATATTTTATATAAAACCTTTTACGTGAATTACTGATATAACTAGAAAATTTAGCACAAGTGTGCCGGAGTTACTGCAATATTACAGTGGCCTAATGTTTGCTGTAGAGCTTCATGTGATAGCTTATAACTTTGTGGCACATGGTAATGCCATTTCTCAAAGTGACAGTAAACATAAAATGAGATTTCATCATCAACGCTCTCCGGAAAGAAAACATCACTAATCTCTCAACCAATCCACAGCAATTCTGATGGCGCACTTCTACTACCGTACCAAACATACTGCAGATCTTGTAGGAATAAAGAAATCCTTAAATTGCATAGTCCAAGAAAAAATATTTACAGCATAAATCATTATTGCCCCTTTAACCTATAGAACTGCCGCGAAAACTGCGAGTGTTTATGCGAAGGGGTTCAAGGTCAGCCTCGCTCGCTCAATGATTCATAGCAGGAATTCAACAACCAGAAATCCGCAGTTAGAAGCCAATTTTATTTTGAAAACACAGAACTGATAAACAGCTAGCTCTTGCTGACAATTTGACGAACTTAAGCAATAGTTCTATTTCAAAGCTGTCGTCGGACAGCTTTCTCGCTTCTTAGTGAATACGTCCGCACCTGCGGTAATACGCCGGTGACATACGGACGCATTAGATGATACTGTCGACAACAGTCCGCCGCTTGGAAA
Source organism: Rhipicephalus sanguineus (assembly GCF_013339695.2). NCBI lineage: Eukaryota > Metazoa > Arthropoda > Arachnida > Ixodida > Ixodidae > Rhipicephalus > Rhipicephalus sanguineus. Next base: position 118,899,506 of record NC_051182.1, on the reverse strand, counting down.
CGGCCCACCCCTTGGAAAGAAGTAGAACTCTGGGTGCCTACGAGGCGAAGGAGTTCTGTGTAAGACTCCCGGGATAATTGGAATAACAAGTAACGAGTAACGTGATAGCTCACGTTGCCGAAAAATGTTAACGTAAGAACGTTGCCCGTTACAGTTGCGAAACAGTAAGGAGTATGTTACTAAATTACCGAAAAAAGTAACTCGTTACGGGTAACGGCGTTACTTGTAACGCGTTACCGCCAACACTGCCGTTGTCCTACACGGGAGCTGCACGAACTTTCATCATGAACACTAGCTCAACTTACTATCTTAATGCAATTTTTATACCGTATCGAATTTGTTTTGAATAAACCAAACAAAACAGTGTAGCACACCAACCACCTCAGTAGACCAGAATCATTTAGCCTATCCAGTAGGGCACTTCGGATGTCTTTCGTCATCAAGTGGCGCTCCGATGTGTTAGGATGGGGAGCTTGTGCAAGACATTCTTGCAAGAGCTTGCGTGAGACAAATACAAATGAGGAAGCTTCAGTCACAGAAAGTTGCTGCTAAACGACAGTAACGCAACTGCGCACGAGCGATCCAGCGCGGCATCGGTGCAGCACCGCCTACAATCCACCAAGCTCGGAGCATTTAGCAGCTGTGTCACAGGGTTTTAAACGGTATGTCGAGTTGTGTGCCTCTTAACTAAGCGGGACTCTACGCCATCAAGATGTTAAAATGAAGAGAACCAAATTTTCCGTAGTTGCCTTCGCGCGGCTCTAACGTTCGCTGTCGCCTTTTGTCGCCTGTTTTAACGCGCGCTGAGCTTGCGATATTGTTTCTGTTCTTAGACAGAGCATCCTGGAGACGCTACTAAATCAAGAGAAACGCGCTTACCTTTACTCATGGGCGGTGGTTTACTGGAACCGTTAGTGGAAGCCATAGCGATTCCCTTGCCGAGCGCGGCCCGAGAAGCGGCACCGAGCCCGCTACCTGACGATGACTGCTAAATTCCTTGCGCAATGGCGACAACAATGCGCACGTGCGAACAGCGAGCCTCCTTCTGTCGAACGCGCGTGACACTGCATGCTGACTGCCGCATTACAGCACATCGTGCATTCATCTCCATTGATGGCGTGCAGGTTTTTCCTCTTGACGCCCCGCTTCACTACGGTACTCCCCTGCATTATTCAGTGCACAGTGAAACACAATTGAATTCGTAATCCACAAGCCTCCAATATAGGGCAGACAAAGGGGCTCGAAAATCAGCACAGCTAAAACGAATTCTTTGGATCTGAAGCTCGTTCGCTGCCATAGCTGAATAGACCCGAACAGTGCTCGTTGCCATATTCTCGTGAACTTCTCTGGGACGTACACAGCATAGTATCGGGGAAACCTGGAGTAGTTTATGATGTTCGCACCTAATAAAACTGCGCTAAAACATTCAACGCCAAAAACTATTTGGTACCGATTTTCACTTAGGTGAAGCATCCGATACTACGATTGACGCGAAAGATTCGAAGTCTTGTACGATGTCATTGAACTTATTAGAAACAGGTTAGGTCAGCTTATGTTATGTGATACTTGCGTCTTAGTGCCTGCTGCTCTAAACTATGCAGCGACACAGTTTCGTACCCGTTCATGCTTAAGTCTTTGGCAGCAAGAGTGCAGGGAGTCACTATTATCACCTAATAAAAACGAGTAGATTACTCTTTGACGTCATAAGCGGAAGTAAATATTTCACCGAGGTGACAGTTTGACATACGTTTTCGACGTCCATGTATCCTGGTGTATTCCTTTGGTGAACTTTGTTTCGATCGCTGCCGAAACCACGCAGGAAGAAGCGGACGTTTGAGATCTGTTCCGTCATGTGTCGGAACGAGCCCGATCCGATCTATTTCAGAGATGTAATTGCTGTTTATAATAATTTCTACAAATTATATGACTCCGATTTTAAGTTATAACATACCTTAATGTCCACTCCATCAAATACAAGCCTTTGCTAAACCCATTCTATCCCTTTTGTGTTTTTTTTATTTTTATCGGTGTTTTCGAACAACTCGCACAGACGTTTGACATGGTGGTCTGGGAGATAGCAAGTTGTACGACTCGATATCCGTTCCACTACAAGAGGCTTTTACAGCGAAAGCTGTTATGAGATCGCAACAAGGGCCGTTTTTGACGCCGTAGTTGTCCGCCGCCGCCGGTGTCCGTAACCACTGTCGCGCGATATAAGAAAAAAAAACTAAATAAGAAAAATATACGGCATGGAACGAGGTTCGAACCTCGGCCCTCTGCGTGGGAGCCCAGTATTCTACCTCAGAGTCATGCCGTTGCTTTTTTTTTCATGGTATTTATTATAATGCGTATTTGAAATTATCACAAACGCTATGACGTAGTGATGCATTCACTTAGCGACAATAATCGCACAAGCACTGCACAAGCATTCAAAGGCTCGCATGCATATATACTGTGCAAGTCCAGAGTAACAGGAAAAGTTCTTCAAAGCTTGTCACACAGGGAGGCTGGTAAGGATGAACACCTCATCAAGATGGGATGCCAGTCTGGTGTGATGTCAAGTTCTTCATAAATGTCCTTTAAAAAGGTCATGCCGTTGCTTGAAACTGCTGTATAAAAAAAAGACGCTATAAAGGCTTCATGTCGGGAAGGAACCACATTCACATATGTAATGTAGTGTGGTAGAAGAGTAAAATAACAACCAAGCGTCACACAACGCGAATTCTGTAACCAGGCGTCACACAATGCGAATTGCGCAACGAGTGCGTTGTTGAATGCTTCCAACCAGTTACAAAGGGCTGTGCCATAATTCTTCATCGTCATCAGCCGCAGCATCAACCAAGTGCACATAATGCCCTAAAGGTCTTTAGCGGGTACCACGGTTCTCCGCAGAATGACGAAAAATTGCATAGTGGCTGCTTCTGTACTTCACAAAAATTATAATGATTTCGAGCGCAGTGGGTTCCCCGCAAGTGCACTTCTATTGGTTGTCAAGAAAGCCCATAAGGCTCCCATGATCCATTTCCTCAGCGTCTCAATAAAGTTATATATATATATATATATATATATATATATATATATATATATATATATATATATATATATATATATATATATATATATATAATATATATATATATATATATATATATATATATATATATATATATAATATATATATATTAGCGTGGTGGGAGAGTTAAATAACGACCGGGCGACACACAATGCGAATTACGTAATTAGTAGGTCATTTAAAGCGTCCAACCCATTACAAAGGGCTCAGCCATAATTCTTCGTCATCATCAATCGTCGCATCAACAAAGTACACATAATGCCTTACAGATGGTACCTCGCTTCTCCGCAAAATGACGAATAATATTGTGGTGAGTGCTTCCCAACTTCACAAAATTTATGATCTGTGGCGCAGTGGAGTAGTGGGTACGTTGCTAGTGTACTTGTATTAGTAGCCACAAGAGAGTTTATAACGGGCTCTAGAAATACCGCTCGTCCAGCTTTCGCTGTGACTGTGCTGCGCTTTCCGTGCAGACCTGGCGTTTTTTTTTTCGTTTTTTTTTACAATGTGCCATCTCTTTATATGTTTGTTTTGTACCGCCGGTACGGCATATTCATATGGTTCAGATACATTGACTTTCTACAAGCGCGTTTAGCTCGTAAGAAAGCTGTTATCTTTCTCATGGGCTAAGTGCCCACGAGTTCGTGCAAAAGGTGAATACATCTGAGGGGCCTCTATATCTGCATAGTCTCTGTGGACAGCAAGAATGAAAGAAATGTCGAACCACCGCGCACGAGAAAAAAAACATTTTCCGTGGACAAATAATTCAGTCACATCGAAGTGTTGCCACCTGCCCGGTTTTAGACCGGCCCTGCCGGTTTTTTAGACAGTGGGCCGGTTGCCAGTCCACAGCTAAGACCGACCATCATTGGCCGGTTTCCTGGCCATCGTTACGCGATTTTTTTTTTCATTTATAAGCGCAAATTCAGCAGCTTCGAAGATACCAAACATTTTTCGTCAGTCACGAAAACTCTCAAGCAATTTTCAACCAATTTATATCTTGTGCCCGTGAAAACTCGAAGTAACTGTTCCCCCCAGTTATGGCGATCATTTAACTAGAGCGAAAAATTAACATCAGTGGTTACATACGTGCTTGCATCATGAGCGTAAATTATCCGCCTTCCAAGCAGTGGAAATTACGCCAATGTCTATTCCGAAAGACTAGAGATATCAACCTGAAAACGAGGGGAGGGCTGGCTTCTGGTAATGGACGACATGTATTAATAATGATCGATGAGGCTTTACGTTTCAAATGGACGGCATGTATGTAGACGGCATTTATTTTTACTTACCACTGTTTTGTTGCTTTGTACATGTACATTATGTTGACTTCTGACTAGGCAAACAATGCTACCGTACGTGACACTGCGTGCCAAAGACTAAGCATGGCGTCTTCTTCTTTTTCAGCATAAATTCAACCATGTATACAAGTACCCCCCCCCCCCCCCAAGAGCCGGTTTTTTCTAGGGGTAAGGTGGCAACCCTAATCACATAGAATATGTGAACGCTCGTGTGACACTCTTGACTCCTTTGGTGCCTTTGATTAGTTTTTCAAACAGCCTCGTCACTGGCATTTCAAAGGTTAGTGGAAGTACAACGTTTTCACTTCCCTGTAATAAAAAAGTAGGTGCACAGCCCAGTAGGTAAGAACTGAGGAAGACACTCGGCTTCTGAACATGGGGCCGTTGGACTGAAACCCACCACCGCCAATAAAACTTGTTTTACGCATTTCTTGATGCAATTCGTCTTCTATGACACACGGACGGACACAAGATGTTTGTCGTTTAGACGGTGCAGCAATGCTCCCGCATCTAGCAAACGGTGAAGAATGAACCGTACTACGTACTCTCGTATGGTAGAGCTACATACAGCTGTTTACGTGTCAGAGAACACTTGTATGGAATTTCGGAGGAGACTTGGTAAAGAAGAGGTTCGTATGGAAGGTTCGACATTTACGGTGCGGTGTGTTTAGAACGAACGGCGAACGATTTGAGTACTACATGTTCTACTAGCTGACAGCTGTGTGTAGCAGTCCCTGTTTTAAGTCCGTAGCACTTTTGGGGCTCGGCTTGTTGTCCATCCATAGATATCTTGGGACGTGATCGCGCTAAATATCAAGTGCTAAACACAGGCCTAAAACAAGGCTTGCAATACTCAAAACCGGGTTAACATAAACGAACGAAGTCCAAAATATTATAATTAACATAAATAACCAAGACGTAATCGCTAAAAATTAACTCAAATCGCTAAAAACGCTTCGGAAACATGTGGCTGACGCCCGCGCCGCGCAAGAGAGGGCGCCACCGCCTCGCCACGCGTGCGACTGCTCCTCCCACCGGCGCTTTTCCGGCGCTTCTTGGCTACATGCTACATCTGAAGGGGGAAACAACCTGACGAAACTCGCTGTGGACGTATCTCAACTGCCGTAACAAGGAGGAAGTCGAGAAAGCGCCGCGAAAATTAGCGCGCATGTCGCACACTGAGTTTGCGATTCTCCCTTAAAAGATTTCACTCGTGCAGGAGAAACCTTACATCTTTACCTCAGACATTGACGTCATCGGCGGTTTGGTGAGCGGAGCAGTGGGAACTCTACGAACGGGAATCGCTGGGTGTCCGTACAACGCACTTCCTGAGGTTCCACAGTAGTGAAGCTGTATTTAGCGTAGGATTTACAACTACACCAGTCGCTGCACATGTTTTTAAGCTCTCTTTCAAGTAATAACTGTGTTGGGAAAAATTACGGGGCTACTTATAACTTTCTAAGAATGTGAGGCCGAAAGCCTAACTGGACCTTTTTTTTTTATCTCCTGTTGAACTTTGTGCTTATCTGCTACTGCGGCAGCGGCCTCTCTCTCCGCCAATTCTGCGTTCCCAGAAGGCCTGCGTCGCATTATGGACGCATGTTGCTCTCGTCGGACCGTTGCCGCAGCTTCATCCAATGCCGCTTCCTCTCGAGGGCAGTTACGACGAGCTGCTCTGGCCTCTCCCGCCGTGGCTTACTCGGTCTTCCCCGCCCGCGACCAGGGCCTGACTACCTGATATTTGCACTTTTCAAAGCCGCGTTCTGGAGGCGATGAGGCGTCGCAGGCCAATCCGGCGCGGAAAAAAGACTGCGCGTTGTTACCGAAGCAGAAACTGCACCACCAAGGCGTTGGAACTGTTATGATCGGCCTTCACGGCTTGGCGCCGCTGGATCGTCAGAATGGTATGGTGGCATCAGCCCTGCTTTCTTCGACCTCAACGTTCCCCGAAACGCACCAGATGAGGCGACACATCGAGGCAAGGAGAGGTTTGCAACTGTCAACACACCTGACATCGCGGCCAGTCTTCAGGAATGTGTACAGCGGCAATCCGTTCGTTGTGTGTATGGTTCCTTTGTGGCCTGGTGACCCGACTAGGAGCTGGCCGTCCGCTGCGCCGACGGCGCTCCGAGGCAAGGAACGACTGCACCTGACAGCACACCTGACAACGTAGCCCGTTTCCGGGAATGTGTACCGCCGAGATCCCTTCTTGGTGTGTATAGTGTCTTTTGTGTCTTGTTCGCCTCCCGGGACTGTCCGTCGTCCAGGTGCGCCGCTTCTCTCTTTCCCGGAGTGCGAAGGGGGCGGTGCTTACTTAGTGGGCGGAGATGAAGACAACATCTTGGATTGGACTGTCTTGGACTTGATTGTTTCCTCCAGCAGGGAATCCTGGGAAGGCCCAGGCGTTATAACGTGAGCGTCGAGACTCTGGACGCTCCATGCAGGCTATGCTACGACAAGGCTTCGACAGGCCACGTCGAGGCTACGTCGACGCGACGCAGCGTCGCTAGACGACGCTACGGCACGCTACCAAAACGACATGTAAAATAAACGTTACTGTTATCAACTCCGGCTCCTGAACTCGACTTCTCCCTGAGGCCTGGCTGCTCCCCGGTCCTATGGGCAGACCCCCGATCACATCAGAACGACGTTGCAAATCCTCTCGTATTCATCCCCACCCGTGACCACGGCCTTGTCAAGTGATATCTGCGGTTTTTTTTCTTTACTCATGTGAACTTCGAAAAGACAAGTGGACGCGCAGTTCGCGCGCTCACGTCATATTTTCTGCACCTCACACGACCTAAGGCTTACGGCTTAAAAAATCTAGAGGCGGCCCTAATTGTTCACTTAGGTGTACGGTAGCGGCCCTCGTCTATCCGCGTTCATGTGGCCTAGTGTATTCCTTCGTACCCAAGGAGGCATCGGCGGTGTCACGCGTTCGACGCTAGTGATCCTTTTCCAGTTCGCTGTACCGTGGCACACCCAGAAGAGCAACTCGTGACGTAAGCAGGCGCGCGCTATTATATGGGGAGGGAAGGCGGAAGGTCAAGGCGCTCGACACCTGGAAAGTGCCGACGCAAGTGAACCCTACGTGAGCCCTGTCCTGTAATGTACAGCCGTGAGCACGCCTCACGAACGCTCCGCAGCGTCGCCTGAAAAGGTTTGACGCCAGCGCCGCGTCGCATCGGGCTCTGTTGCCGAGATGTTACCAATACATGCGGGTATACCATCCAAGCAGACCCAGGTATTATCTCGGCAACAGCGGCAAGCAATTCGTGGTTGGCATCAGTCAAACCAGTCCAGGCCACACTGCGAAGCGTTCGTGTTAAGCGTACTGACGGCAGTGCGTGAGAGCTACCGTGAGTGTGACCCGGCGCCCAGCTGGCGCAACGGGAGGGAGGATCGGGAGAGAGCATGCGCTGAAGAGGATGTGACGTCAGCACGCCAGATGTTCGCGGTCATTTAGCGTATTTTAATTTGTGCCAGGCCTTAATCACTATATCATATACAACATTTAGCTTAACCCATTCCATCCCTTAGATGTACGTTTTCGGCGTTCGCGCCTCCTTGTGCATTCCTTAGGCGAACTTCGTGTTTCACGCACTAACGAAGCCACGTAAAAAGAAGCACGTGGCTGAGACGTGATTTCTCAGGTGCTGCGACGAGCCCGAACATGATTAGGGTGCCCCGATGTCAGCGCCGCCTCCCGGCGTTAGGCTGGTGACACCCGTTGACCGCGCCGTCGCTATATTGTGTCGTACCGGTGGACGCCGACACACCTCTGTGCGCGTTGTGCTGTCACGCTGTGTGGTGTCGCTAGTCTGACGCGTTCCTACCTAGAACGGATTGGTTTCTTAGATGTAATCGCTATTTATAATACTTTCTCCTAATTGTATGACTCCAATCTTAATTTATGGCGTTCTTTAATGTCCACTCCATCATACACAACCCTTAGCGTAAACCTTTCCATCCGTTTTATTATGCTTTTTTTTTTCAGGGTTTTCGGATAACTCGCACCGGCGCTTGGCAGGATGCTTCGGAAGATAGCAAGGAGTGTCGTTCGATACTCGTGCCTTTAAAAATGAGAGGCAATTTAGGGTATTACGTCATTCGCTATGGGGAACCAGTTCTGGGGTTTTCGCGGAGATGGTGCGCCGCCCTGTCGGGCACGGCCGGAAACACTTGGGCATACAAACAAATACAAGTGGCTACTAAGGTGAAACATACCGCCGTGCGCGACGATGAAACGTCGCTATTTCGGCAGTGCCGCAATAGCGATGGTGTTGCGATGGCTTTTCGGTGGTGTTTTGTTTACAAATGCCACAATCAAGAAAGCTGTTAATATATAAAAAAAGTCTCAGTTTCGCCGCAAGGGCGAAGCAATGAATGCAATAGCAAGAAAAGCGGCCCGTCATGGACGTGCTGCTACGCTACAGAAACATCTGAAATGCGCCCGTTGCGCTCCTCGCGCCATCTCGCTGGTAATGAAGAAACGCTTATAAGCGCCTGCAGTCTCTGAGTGCTGCCACGCTGCTACGCTGCAGAAGCATCTGCCCCCCGGCAGCAATTACCGCGCGAGCAGACAGCGGAAGGGCAAGGTTCTCCTTGCGCAAATATTACAAGAAGCTAGCGAGCTGGCCGACGACTTTTAAATGCGCCTGTTGCGCTCCTCGCGCCATCGCGCTGGTAATGAAGAAACGCTTATAAGCGCGTGCCGTCACTGAGTACTGCGGTAAAGGGTGTGTATATTGCCGCAAGTCTTATATTTCATGAGTTGAAGCTTCACCCACAAAGACTGTGGGCAACGCGCTGCGCAGGCCTCGCCGTGATGTGTAGGAAGCTTCGCGATCGTTTTGGAACAATCCGTTAAGATTGCGCGCCGCACGAGAATGTTCCAGCTTTGTCGAGAGATAACGCCGCCAACAGCGATATCGCTGGAAAGTTCGATGGCACCTGTATAAAAGCCGACGCACTTCGCCGCTTGTCAGTTGATCGACGGACGACGCCCTGTTCGCCGCTATCATTGTACAGCGTGTATTGCTGTAGTTCTAGTTCTCATTTTCCCGGCCACAAGTTCGGCCAAATAAACAGTTTCATTCTGCAAATGCCGACTGCTTTCTTCGTCGACGTCACGACCACGTGACATCTGGTGGAGGTGCTGGGTACAAGGCTTGTCGGGGGCGTCCGGAACATGAACGAGCAGCCCTCACGACGGCTGGACCCGACGGCTGGACACCTCGGTGTTTCCCGCACGCTCGCCAGAATACAGGAAAAGTACTACTGGCCACGCCTTGCTGCCGACGTCGCCCACTACGTCAAGACTTGCCGAGATTGCCAGCGACGGAAGACACCGCCGACTAGGCCAGCGGGACTTCTGCAGCCAATCGAACCACCTCACCGGCCGTTCCAGCAAATCGGGATGGACCTACTGGGGCCGTTCCCGACGTCGACTTCCGGCAACAAGTGGATCGTCGTAGCAACTGACTACCTCACCCGCTACGCCGAGACAAAGGCGTTGCCCAAAGGCAGTGCCGCGGAGGTAGCCAAGTTCTTCGTGGAGAACATCGTCTTGCGTCATGGCGCCCCAGAGGTCCTCATCACAGACAGAGGTACCGCCTTTACAGCGGACCTAACTCGGGCGATCTTAAAATACAGCGAGACGAGCCACCGCCGCACCACCGCCTACCACCCGCAGACCAATGGCCTCACCGAGCGTCTAAATAAGACCATCGCCGACATGCTCGCCATGTACGTCGACGTTGAGCACAAGACGTGGGACGCCGTCCTTCCGTACGTGACCTTCGCTTACAACACGGCCGTCCAAGAAACGACGCAGATGACGCCGTACAAGTTGGTCTACGGAAGGAGCCCGGCGACGACGCTCGACGCCATGCTACCCAACGTCACCGACGAAGAAAATGTCGACGCCGCCGCTTACTTACAACGTGCCGAAGAAGCTCGACAGCTGGCCCGCCTGCGCATCAAGACCCAGCAGCACACCGACAGCCGTCGCTACAATCTTCGACGACGCTTCGTCGAGTACCAGCCCGGCGACCGTGTCTGGGTCTGGACGCCAATACAACGACGCGGACTAAGCGAGAAGCTTCTTCGACGATACTTCGGACCGTACAGGGTACTTCGACGTCTCGGCGCACTCGACTACGAGGTTGTCCCCGACGGCATCACGAACTCTCAGAGGCGCCGAGCTCGACCCGAGGTCGTGCATGTGGTGCGCCTTAAACCGTACTATGCTCGTTAACGCACCTGAGGACTCTAATGTTTGCTTTCTTTATTAGTTTTCTTTAGTATTGCATGTATTCATGTTCTGTTTTTAAGCATCGGGACGATGCTTTTTCAGAGGGGGGCATTGCCGCAAGTCTTATATTTCATGAGTTGAAGCTTCACCCACAAAGACTGTGGGCAACGCGCTGCGCAGGCCTCGCCGTGATGTGTAGGAAGCTTCGCGATTGTTTTGGAACGATCCGTTAAGATTGCGCGCCGCACGAGAATGTTCCAGCTTTGTCGAGAGATAACGCCGCCAACAGCGATATCGCTGGAAAGTTCGATAGCACCTGTATAAAAGCCGACGCACTTCGCCGCTTGTCAGTTGATCGACGGACGACGCCCTGTTCGCCGCTATCATTGTACAGCGTGTATTGCTGTAGTTCTAGTTCTCATTTTCCCGGCCACAAGTTCGGCCAAATAAACAGTTTCATTCTGCAAACGCCGACTGCTTTCTTCGTCGACGTCACGACCACGTGACAATATAACGCTTGCCGTTAGCTACCTGAAGGATCTGCGTTTTGTGGCGTAGTGGTTAGCGCCACGCGCTGCGGAGCGAGAGGTCGCTGGTTCGATTCCGCGGGAAGCATGTTTCTGAATTATTTTTCTTTGCGACTTTTATATATATATACATACTTATACATATACGGTGCATGACGGCGGTGACGACGACGGCAAAAACCAGCCGAGACTGTCCATATATTTGCTAACGCAATAAAAATAATCCAGAGCATAGTTGACTCCTCTGGCTCGCTTTCCACCGACGCACATGGGTTGGCGCATGGGTTGGCGCTCTCAAAAACATCACAAGTCACTTATTTAAAGAGGGTGTTGAAAACGTTAAGGTAAGCACATGACAGCTTAGGTTAAGTAAACATCACGCCAGACATTAAACATATTATACCTCATTGTGACGTACAGTTCTAGAGCGGTTACGAAATGACGACTGCTAGAAAAACCGTGTTGTCTACACATGCTTCATTACCGATTACACACTGCATGTCAAACACGGAACCACCAGGAAGTCAATTACCACTAGGTTACTCAAAGACATTTTAGATGCGAAGCAGCTTTTGCTTGGGGCTGTGTTAGATTCCATTGGCGACTGTGCGCTCGGGAACCATGTGTGCTGGCACGCGCTAGTGCGTTCGGGCCTGTGCAAGGGGCTGGGTAAGACGCTGTGGCCTCTCCCCCTTACATTTTCTCAGCAATCATGTGACGGCGTCGGGGAACGAGATTCTGCAGACGCGCGATGAACCAAGGCGTTGTATCCTATACTCGGGGACAACTTTCTGTGGCAAGGGAAAGCTACGGGGGCGGAGCGTCTGCACATGTACTGCTACGTGAAGTAGTCCGGTTTGGCGCGCGTCTCGTAACGCCGTGGAAAGTGATGGCTAGCGTTGCATTTCGACGCAAACGCTGCTTAGCGTCTAAGGTACGGGTAAAAGGCGCGACTTCTTCGTGTTTGAGCAGAGCACTACAACCCAACGCTTGAGACTTCCTATTCTTCAAGACTGCGGCGCGTGAAGTGACCCCTCCGCGTCTCCTGCCGCGCGGTGGCGTTCGATGCATCGTTTACTAAAAGCCCCTCTACTTCGTCCGAAGGTAGAGGATCTTTACGTTTACTTGTGGTGCGATCTTGTACGCGTTACAAAATAAACACGGAGGCGTGGCATGACAACCAGCCGCACGTGACCGCACGCGATTCGTCAATGCAGAGTCGTGACGTCTGTCGCGGTTCAAATGGGCCATTCGCGTGCGGCATGTGCGGTCACGTGCGGCTGGATGTAATGCCACGCCTCCGTGGTTATTTTGTAACGCGTACAAGATCGCACCATTGGCGTCCCACATCGTCAGTGGGTACAGAGGTGGGCCACTTTTTAGTGCTCGTCTGAAGGAAAATGTAGGAGCGTTGTTTTAAAGCGCGCCCTTCGGGCAATCTCGCAGATGGTACTACACATACTGAAGCACCTCCGAGCTCTGCGTGCCGTTAGCGTTAAATGGTGTATATAAATGGAGAGTTTGAGAATTGGGGCCCCAAGGAGCTTGGGGATCCAAGAAGCTTGCGAGCCGCCAGGGCGCATGCGCAGAACCCAAGCCACTATTGAGCTGTTGCGCTCGCGTTGACCCAAGACGCAAAAATCGAAATCTAGCCTGGGGCCCCAAGGCCTCTAGGGTCACCAGCGAAAAGACACAGACGCAGCGCGGTCTCGCATGATTTTAATTTCGTCACGCGTGGCGCTCCGTGCACTTAGCCCAACGCAGCCTGCGTTGGCCCAATTCTCAAACTCTGCTGATCATCCGAACGCAAGAGCTGGCTGCCCAACGCAACTTGGGGGCCCAGCATCTTGGGTCCCCAATTCTCAAACTCTCTAATAGCTCGTCGTTGTTGTGCTAGACTAATTCTTAATTTCAACTATGATATCCTTAACCCCCGTTTGTTCCCTGGCCCACTCTGCTCTCTTCCTGTCTCTTAAGGTTACACCTGTCATTTTCCTTTCCATCGCTCGCTGCGTCGTCCTCAATTTAAGTTGAACCCTCTTTGTAAGTCTCCAGGTTTCTGCTCCGTAGGTAAGAACCGGTAAGATGCAGCTGTTATATACCTTCCTCTTGAGGGATAGTGGTAGACTACCATTCAGACAGCCGGTGGCGCGTGCCGAGTGGTTTAAAGCAGCGCGCTGCGGAGCGAGGGGTCGAAGGTTCCAATCCCGTTGGCGCGCTTCGGAAATTTTTAATATTTATTTAACACGAAAGTGTTTTATGTCGGGGTCCACCAAGTACATCCGTCACAGATATGACGTTGATAAAATGGACGCCAACGGGCGAGAAAGAAAAAAACCAAGAAAAAGATCCCCCTCTGGGAATCGAACCCACGATCTTGCGGCCGCGATGGCAAGCTCCCGACGCCCTACCGACTAATACCCTTGTCACACGGGTAGTCTAACCACAGTTAAGTACGAAGGCCGTTAAGTCTAACGGCTGTCGTACCTTGTCACACGACAACCCTAACTGCAGTTAAACCTCTAACCACCGTTTTCGTAAACGGAGGTAGGCAACCCCTGTTAGCGCCGTAAACAGACAACATGGCGGCCCCCATGTCGGACGCGAACAGCTCGGCTCCCAACGACATATCGAGCCAAAAGCGTGTCAACTGGGGCGTTGCGACGATGGAGGCGTTGATGCACATTTGGGAAGATAAATTACCGGCTTTGAGGTACAAGTTCGTCAGTGCTGCAAAAATCTAGTATGCATTTCACGAGATTGATACACGGCTGCGTTCGTTCGTTGAACAGGGCTTCACGCTATTTGATAGACGCGCATCAAAACACGCTGCTGACGCGTCCATAGTCGAGCGTGAGGCCCTGTAAAGGCGATGTTATAGCGGTGTTGCATGAACGCAGCCATGTATCAACTAAGGAACGGTTGGAAGCGCTAGAGGCGCACAAGCGCGCGTCTATTTATTATTTGGCGTGTTTCGCGCGTTTTTGTTTTTTCTCGGGAAAAGCAACCAGGCAGGTGTGACAGCGCCTCTGTCTGCTTTGCGGTAACTGTGGTTAGGTCCGCTAACTGCAGTTGGGTATAACAGCGGTTAAGCTTACCCGTGTGACAAGGGTATAAGTTATCTCGGCAGATGCTGGACGCGGCGCGAACGCGCCTTATATCTTTCACACATTCTCTTTCTCACGGTGCTCTCTGTTGGCGGTGTAGGTAGGCGGCGCGGAGTGGGGCGGTGCCGCCGTCTGTGAGAGGTGAAAAGAAGTAATGCTTCACGATCGACACTTACTAGCGCTTACTCCGAGATTGCGCGCCATGTCAGAGGTCATGGTTACAGCGTCCCGATACCAGCGAGGTACACTGGCCGCGCTGGCGTCGCCGAGGCACCCTTGACGCAGTTTCGTTGGTTACGTTCTTTGCATTTCGCTTCGTGTTAGCATGCGTCGGCTCATCAGAGTAGTGCAGCTTCCACATGCACCAACGGGATTTCTCCGCCGCCGACTGCTTCGATTGCGAGAGCACCGACTAACAAAACTGCCGCAATACGCGTTGCAGAAAGGACGCGATTTCGACGGGCGAATGTCTTGCCTTGGTGGAGCGAGACTAGCGCCTGCGAGACAGAGCCAAGGAGGTTACTTTAACCTCCTTGGACAGAGCACAGCGGGACGCACGCGTTTGCGGCTCAGGGTATGAACCTCTACCTCCCGTGTTGCTGAAGCGTAGTGTGTGGCAGTGTATGCATGAGCGCATGCGTCGGTCACCCATTGCTAGAAAGCGCACATCATGCCGTTTCTCTCCTTAATTGACGACGCTTTGAAGAAGTGCATACGGGGTACCAATGTTGATTGTGAGCTTGTTGATATCATCCTTACGCGGGATTCACGATTTGCTGTGTCCAAAGATATGTTCACGACGTCAGCTACCACAACGGTTTAATCATGATCATGGGCGTTAGTCGTCGCGATAGAGACATGCCGTCAACATGGGTGCATCCACGTCAAAACGGTGCTGTAGCTGCCAAAAACGAATAGGCATTGTACAAGCTCTCATATATCACTACACAATAAGCACTACTTCTGTGAAGGCACATTTCATTTTCGTGTTATACCGATTCCTATGACGGAGGGATCAGCCATGTTTTTTTATATATACATACATATTCATATCCAGAGCATGACGGCGATGGCAACAGGCGACGGCAGAAACCAGCCGAGAATGTCCATTTAATTGCTATCGCAATAGAAGCACGTGGTACGATCATTTAGCAGATACAGCTGTTCAAAACAGCGTGAAGGAAAAAGTGTAGTAAAACAGCTTCTGTAGCATAGTACGAAAGCTGTAACTACCCATGACATAAGTGTGATGTGCTCGCTCAAAACAGCGGTCATCGGGCCGAATGTTGCGTCAGTGATGCCTGAGACACTAATTTTATTTCAAAGTGGGCGCATAGTGAGAACACTGCGTCGAGCTCCGCTTGTCCAATTTGGACACACCTACCTGCAACTTTACGTCGTACGATGCTTGGCACTTCGCCGAAAGGTCACAAGCGCTGTCTCTACCAAAACAAATTTCTTCAACGTCATAGACATACTTCGCATTGGACAGCTTCCGTCATTTCGACAGCACACTCTCGCGAGGTACCCGTCCGCCCACACCACGTCGCTGAAGCCGCAGCGGCGAATAATCGATGGCGTCGCTGCTCGCCTGCTGCTCGCCCGCTGCTCCAGACTGCAGCCACGGCCGCTAAACTTTATTTAGTGGCCGTGCTGCAGCTAAGTGTCCCGACCTTCGCTGTTCTTGCGCGTTTTAAGGTTCCCACAAAACGACGCACATCTAGCAAAAACAGACCGTCGTGGTACTGTCGAATGAATCGTTTCAACGTGGCCTCGTACACCTCGCAGCGGCTCTGTAAGAGTAGGTGTTTATCAGCCAGCTCGCCAGGGCGGCGCAGTGGGCGCAGCGTGTAATCGGCATCAAGGCATCCTAATCGTGTAAACTTTAGGCGCGCTACCTAGCCAGCGCTGGTTTAACATTCGGGAGAGCGGTAGGCTGTACTCTAAGGTGCGATGAACGCAATAACGGCTGTACACGAAGGTAGATATTTAACTGCTGCTCAGAACCATTTATTCAATGAGTATTTCTACCCCTTCAACCACAAATGTGACGCAGGGTACTTCCGCAACTTTTCCTATTCTACAAACGTAATTTACAAATATTTTACAGAGATTACAAGTGGTAGGATTCTTGTGCGAGATAGCGGCCGAACCTTATTTTAAACTGTTCAGCACTTAAGAAAGAAGTGGAGATAAATCTCAATTATTTGCGAGAAGCTGGGATGTATCCGACTCCATCATGTTGGCCAGGCGCAGTGCTCAGGCGTGTAGTACCCAAGGAGGTTCAGGATTCTTTTCATGCGGTTATATGCGGTGGCATCGTGGAATTTCATGTGATGACCGGAGAGCATAGAGTTTCCTACAATACTTACTAGAGGGTACTCTGGCACTAGTGTCTATGGGAGCTGCAACGCATGGCGCTTCAGCCAGCATGGGAATGATGGGTAGTACACGGATTTGTCTAAACTTTGTTCTTTCGGCTCCGTTTGGCTCCGCGTCGCCTGCATCCGCTTTATCGTAAAACGAAGTTCAACAAAAGTCAGCAGTTCCACTTCACCACTTCATCCCTTTTAGCTCACCAATTCAAATCTGGTCACGAAGTTCACAACTGTCTATTCTTTTATCCGAAACAAACACCAAAACACAGCAATAAACAAAGCCACAAGTGCGTTCGAAGCCGTGAGCACGAAGATTAGGCAAATCCGTGTACTACTCATCATTCCCATGGTGGCTGAACGATCGCAGCGCCAGAGTCCCCTCTAGTTAGTTTTAGGAAACTCTATGCTGGAAAGGACCGAGCAGCAGAAGCCGCCAGCTACTTGTTGGCTGTATTACGGCGTTTCAGTTTCCCGTTGCCTAATGCCCCTAGAATGAAGTGCAAGAGCGGCTATTAATGCGCAGCATTCTATAAAAAGTGAAGGGGTGTTTCGGAAGTTAAGAGTCGGCATTAACGAGCAATTTTTGAGCAGCGATGCGCGATTCCAAATGTCGCTTCCACCTAGCGGGCGCGCCTGGAAGCAGCAGATGCAGAGGCAACCTTGAAGCGAACATGCTCCCACATTACGGTGCGCTGGGAAGCTGCCGTGTAGTTCTGACATTGTTGCCATGCCGCTATAGGAACAATCCCGAAAAAGAAAAAAAATGACACCATCTCCCGCTAAAGGGGACCATGAGGCGATGCGAAGCCGGAGCACTTGCACGATCGCGTTCCGTTGGCGTTCGCTGGGCATGCTACCGACCTCGCGTCGTGGAACGCGAAGAGGAACACTACGCGCGTCGTGTCTTCCCTCTAGCTTGGCCATTAATTCTCACAGGGCGTGCGGGGAACGTCGACAGGCTCGCGAGAGAGAGGCAGCGTAGGAGAGGAGAGAGGGGGAGGGGACGCGCATGCGCTGGCTCTCATCGCGGCGCTGCGCAGGAAAGAATTTCGGCATGTCGAGCCCGCATTTCAGAGGAGCCAACCGAGGCAAGCGCTGGACTGAACGCGCGCAGCGCTTTACCACTTGAAGGAGAGGAGACTAGGGGAGGAGAGTAGCGTATGCGCCGTGAGGGCAGAAGCGAGAACGCAGGAGAAGCGCAAGCAGGTGCTGGTAAAGAAGTGCAAAGAGTAACGCGCAGTTGTTGGAGAGAGGGAAGGAGGAGAGTCGCGCATGCGTAGTGTGGGTGCGGACTACTACGCTGCGTGCGGATTACCACGCCGCGTTACATACCCCCGAGCAAGAGATACTTCGCCTCTAAAAGTCAGAGTCACTCCGGAAGGGCGAAGCAATTGATGCGGTAGCAACATGTTGGAATGTTACACGAAGCCCTGCAGTTCGCTCCTTTACCATTCACCAGGTATAACTCAACAAAATGCTTGCGTAAGGAAACGCGACCGCCGCAGTGAGCGAAGCGACCTTCATGCTGTCTGTCGCTTCCTCGCAAACTGAGCGGTGAGGCCATCACGCACAAAGGTATGAGTAGTACGCTGATCCCTGTAAACATAATCGCGCGCGACCACGCCCGCGTGACAATGTGCGGATGAGGAATGTTATCAAGAGCTCGCTAATGTAATTCGAGCCACGGCTCCTTACAGGAAAAAAAAGTCCGACGTAGTTCGCCGAACAGGTTGGACATTTTAACTATTACCGCTCGTTTTTCAGTGAAATACTTTAGACTGACTAATATAAGGTATAAGGTAATATAAGGAGGCAGTAAGCATCATTTTGCCTTCGACGAAACAGATCGATTCAAGGCCACAATCCACAAAGTTCAACGCAGCGCTAAGCGAGAGAGAGAGAGAATTTATTTACAGAAAGGCAGAGAGGTCGGCCTGAGCTATAGTTTGCTCTGGCCTGCTACTCTACACTGGGCAGGGGGGACAGGGGAGCGAAAGAGTGATGAATGACGATGGTAAGGTAGGGAGATGAGAATATAGTTCGTGACGCTGGGGCAAATCTAAAGACGTGCATCCAGTCCAGTGGCTTGTAAGAAGGCTACGACTGCTTCTATGACCACACTTGTGCTGCTGACGTCAGGCCAAGGACCTAACACAACCTCATCGGTTAATGGCCTACTATGATATTGCCCAATCGATGAGATCCGTTTCTGTCGTTCTCGTGCGTACGCTGTACAGGCGCAAAATATATGTTCAAGTGTCTCTGGTATCCGACAATGACCACAATCGGGACCTGTGTCACTGCAGCCGATCAAGTGGGCATAGCGTCTTGTGAATGCCACACCAAGACGAATGCGGTGAATCATGCATGTCATCTTTCGCTTCAGCTTGTGAGGCATACGAAACTTCATTTCTGGGTCCCATTTATGAAGCCGCTTGTGCCGGCGTTCCGGTTTTTTCCAGTGCTCCAAAGTGGAGGTGCGCATTACTTGCCGAAGTAAGGCGTTAGTGTCTGTTCGCGAAAACGCAATGCACACTTCCGGTGCAATGTAAAGCTGTTTTAGCTTCGGCGTCAACCTTTTCATTCCCCATCACGCCACAGTGAGCAGGTATCCACTCGAATGCTACATGATGTCCATTTTTCATAGCATTGCCAAGAAGCTCAGCAATTTCTATCGATAAGGTATGATACGGGCCATGTATCATGATGCAATCGATGGTTTGGAGAGCAGCTTTGGCATCACAGAATATCGTCCATCTTCGAGCGGGCTCTGCGGAAATGAATCGTATTGCTTCCCTAATAGCAACAAGTTCCACAGCAGTTGAAGTGGTCTTGTGATCCAACTTGAAACTTCTAGCGATGGTCATTTGCGGAATGACAAAGGCTGTGGCGGAAGCACGTGAGGTGGTAGATCCATCAGTGTATACGTGTGCCGCACCGCCATACATTGTATAAATGTGCAGGAGGGTAAGTTGCTTTAGGCCGATAGATGGTACCAGGGACTTCTTCGTAATCCCATGTATCTGAAGCCTAACAAGCGGTCTAGGCAGAACCCACGGAGGTGTCACAGTAATAGATGTTGGAGAGAATCTTGATGGCATAATGTTCTCGTGTCGCGATAGAGCTCTTGAATAACATTAGTCTGGGTGGATATCAGGGAGTGCTGATAGGGGATGTTGCCTGTGTCGGGTCAGCAAGCGAAGATGGACTCGAAGGGGCTCGCAGAGCCTATATACATCCATGGAACAAGCCCGAGCTTCGGCGATAGTTCCATTGATTGATGTGCAGCGTGGCAGGCCCAAGCATGTGCGCAAACCTTGAGCTTGGATGCTTTCTAGCGTGCGCACACAACTAGGTTTCATGTTGGAGAGCACGGGCATGCTGTATCGTAAGTATCCTACGAATAATGATTGGTACAGTTGTAGGAGAGCAGCCTCCGACGGACCCCATCTTGCTCCTGCCAAAAACCGAAGAACGTGGACAAAACTTTTCAGTTTTGTCTTCATAGCAGCGACGTGTTTAGACCACGATAGATTCCGGTCGATGATGACTCCAAGGAATTTGTGTTGCGCAACCGTAGGAATCTCGGTCCCATTCACGATTATTGGGTACCTCGTCATTTGTTTGCGTGTAAATGCTAGCAGTGCGCATTTTTCAGTTGAGAGTGCGAGACCTTGACGTCGTAGGTACCTTGCTGTGGTGGTCACTGCACGTTGCAGTCGGGCACACAAGTGAGGACGTGTAGCTCCAGACGCCCATATGCAGATGTCATCAGCATATGTGCTAACCTTCACCGTGTCAGGAAGTTCAGCACCAAGTCCAATCAACGTGATGTTGAAGAGGGTCGGACTGAGAACACCCCCTTGGGGAACTCCGCGGATAATGTTATAACGATCGGTATCTCCGTCGCTTGTCGACATATACACGGTACGGCCACTAAGGTAACTCACGATCCATGCATACAGTCGGCCGCCGATGTCTAAATCCTCTAGCGCATCAAGGATGGCATAATGCAAGACATTGTCGTAGGCGCCCTTTATATCAAGAAAAGCTGCGGCCACTAATCTGCGTCGACATCTTTCCTGCTCAACGTCGGAGACCAAGTTGATGACACCGTCAATGGCTGATCGGCCTCTCCTAAAGCCATTCATGAATTCAGGAAAGCAATTATTGCTCTCTAAGAGCCACTCTAACCTCGACAAGACCATCCTTTCCATCACTTTGCCAACACAACTGGCTAAGGCGATCGGCCGGTAGGATGAAAGTTCGTTAGGGCACTTCCCCGGTTTAAGTAGCGCAACTATGCAACTGCACTTCCACTTCTCTGGAACATTTCCCGACTCCCACGAGGTATTGTAGTAGGACAACAGGATTTGTCGTGCTTCTGTATCAAGATGGCGGAGCGCAGCGTACGTGATTCCGTCCGGCCCTGCAGCCGATGAGCTTCGGGAAAGTGAGATTGCTGCTTCCAGTTCTTGCATTGTAAAAGGGACATCAAGGCTCTCATCAAAACACGGGGGGGCCGTGGTGGTAAGAGTTTGAATAATGGTATCAGAAGTGTCCACGACAAGGCAACAGTAGTCCTTGGCTACCTCCAATTCGCTCCGACCCTGATGCAGAGCAACGGCGCGGAATGGCTGAGTTTGTTGTGGAAATGACTTCAGACTTCGTACTATCCGCCAGATCTTAGAGAGAGGCTGTCTTGGGTCCAGAGATCCGCAAAATGTCCTCCATCGCTGCCTGTCAAGCTTGTCGAGGTGCCGAAGAACGTGTCGTTGAGCTTGACGACAGGTTGAGAGGTCTGACGGCGATCTTGTTCTTCTGTATCGCCGTTCTGCGCGGCGGCGGATAGCACGAAGGGCCTCGTATTGTATGTACATCGATAGCTGATCGCTGCATCGGGATGTTAACTTGTCTTGTTGTGTCACGCAGGGAAGAAGCAATAATCTCTTCAACTTCGGATGGTATAGTTGTGCGCTGACAGTCGGTTTTCACCGATGTCCTGAATAAACTCCAGTGTGTTTGATGACTACACCGTAAGTCGAAGCGGCGGAACCACCTAAACTGAACGTAGTTTGGAAGGTGGTCACTACCATGAGTCTCTATATCCGTGGACCAAGATGCAGAAGACAGGAGACTCCTGGACACAAACGTAAGGCCGAGACAGCTGCTGTAAGAAGTTCCTCGAATGAATGTAGGTGATCCGTCGTTAAGCACCCTTAGTCCGAAATTACACACGAAATCCGACAAATCTCTGCCACGACCATTCATTACAGTGCTACCCCAGAGGGGATGATGAGCGTTAAAGTCACCAATCACAATGTGTGGGCCTTGTGCAGTCTGAAGCATGGACCGAAGGTGGGAGCTAGTCGATCTTCGCACTTGGATGGACGTATCCTCCAACTACGGAGAGCCTGCGTCTTTTATGTTTTAAAGTCAAGCATACGTAATCGTTCGTAGTATGCGGCGTGATATCGTGTCTTACGTACGTCAGATCGCGGCGTATACAAACTAATACTTTGCTTGCACGTTGATCACTGCGAGACCAAAGCTGGACATACCCAGATAGACGAAATATAGAATCCATGTTTGGCTCGCAGATTACAATCACTGGAAACTGGTACTTCAACACCCGCTGTCTAAAATCAGACAAACGGTCACGTAAACCACGAGCATTCCATTGCATAACAAACGTTTGACGCATGCGCTCTTCGAACACCGATGCCATATACACTTACTGTAGAACCACCAGAAGTGGCTCCAGCACCTCGAGTAGCTGTACAGCAGCCTTAGCAGCCGGAGTGTTTAGACCGCCAAGGATCTTGCGCATTGAACCCATCAAACTTTTAAGCATACTCTTGACGTCAGTGTTATCCATCCTGTCTCTCTCCTCACTGCGTTCATCAGCATTATACGGTGAAGACGTGCACGTGGGTCTTGATGGTAAAGAAGGCCATTGTATCTCCGAAGTATTAGGGGCCAATGAGTGGTTGCCTTGTGCATTCGTCGACTGTAAAGGCACTGAAGCACATGCGTCTTCATTTCTTGCCGGTAAAAGCAAGCGAGGAGGACATGAAGACTGGACCTGCGGTGTTCTTTCTTCGACTTGATGAGCACTGTTGCCACGTTTGCGTCGGTGTCGTGAACGACGTCTACTGCGCCGGACAGCCCTTGCAGCTTCTCTGTGCGTGGAGTGATTTCTAACCATCTTCTTCATGATAGTTATTTGGTTCCTCATTTTAGGACATTCCTTTGAGGTTGCGTCGTGGGCGCCCGAGCAGTTTGGACACTTTGCAGCGGCGTTGCAGTTGCCATCATCATGAGGTCCGCCACATCGTTTGCATGTTACTACGCCCTTACAAACAGCACTGACATGCCCGAATTTCATGCATTTATGACACTGTAGAGGCCTCGGCACGTACGGGCGTATCGGATGCCTCACATATCCAACCTTGACGTGTGTAGGCAACGACTCCGATTGGAACACTACTTTCACACATCGCGACCTTCCAAAGCGGTGAAAACCAAGTACAGGAGCCGAAGAAGAAAGCAGTTTCTCAAGACTTGAGTCTGTAATCTCTTCGTCCACATCATAGATGATGCCTGTTGTTTCCTTGTCGTACGCGGAAAATGCGCGAACTGGAATGTTTCCCAACTGAACAATAGCCTTTAACGTGTCCAGTATAGTCTTTGAATTAACCTCGACTGACAGGATGTTCTTGCGAGTATTTATGCGTATTTCCTCGACTTGGCCAGGGGCGATGCGTTCGAAATACTCCGACAAGCTTTGCCTATTGAGAGAGTTCAGGATGTCTGTCGTCGTTGTCGGCACGTACGAGATCGTGAAGGACCGCATGCTACTCGCCTTTTACAGCGAAAGCTGTTATGAGATCATTTCACAGGCCGTTTTTGGCGCCGTAGTTGTCCGCCGCCGCCGCCGCCGGTGTCCGTAACCAGTATCGCTCGAAATAAGAAAAAAAAAACTAAATAAGAAAAAAAATTCCAGGATGGAACGAGGATCGAACCTGGGCCCTCTGCGTGGGAGCCCAGTGTTCAACCTCTGAGCCATGCTGGTACTTGAAACTGCTTTGCAAAAAGGTCCTATACAGGCTTCATGTCGGGAAGGAACCACATTAACATATGCAATATAGCGTGGTAGAAGAGTAAAATAAGCACCAAGCGTCACACAACGCGAATTCTGTAACCAGGCGTCACACAATGCGAATTGCGCAACGAGTAGGTTGTTGAATGCTTCCAACCCATTACAAAGGCCTCTGCCATAATTCTTCGTCGTCATCAGGCACAGCAACAACAAAGTGCGCATAATGCCTTCCATGTGTTTAGCAGGTACCACGGCTCTTCGTAGAATGACGAAAAATGGCACAGTGCCTGCTGCCCTACTTCTCAAAAACTACAATGATTTATAGCGTAGTGGGTTCCTCGCAAGTGCACTTGTATTGGTTGCCAAGGAAGCCCATAAGCGCATGATCCATTTCCTCGGGGTCTCAGTAAAATTACAATGATTTATAGCGTAGTGGGTTCCTCGCAATTGCACTTGTATTGGTTGCCAAGGAAGCCCATAAGCGCATGATCCATTTTCTCGGGGTCTCAGTAAAGGTATTCGCCCCCCCCCCCGTCTCTCTCCCACGTCAACGTATGTTATACAGCATGACGGGAGAGGGAAATAGCGACCGGGCGTCACCCAATGCAAAGTGCATAACTGGTGGGCCGTTTAAAGCTTCCAACCCATTACAAAAGGCTGAGCCATAATTCTTCATCGTCATCAGTCGTCACGTCAACAAAGTGCACATAATGCCTTACAGACGTGTAGCTGGTGCCTCGCTTCTCCGCAGAATGACGAATAATGTCTCAGTAGGTGCTTTCCAACTTCACAAAAATTGTGATTTATGGCATAGTGGGTACCATTCTAGTGTACTTCTATTGTAGCCCCAAGAGAGCTTACAACGGGCTCTAGAAACGCCGCTCTTCCAGCTTTCGCTGTGACTGTGCTGCGATTTCAGCGCGCAGGCCTGGCGTTTTTTTTTTTTCGGTGCCTGTCGATCAGTCGGCGACGTCCTTCTGATCTTTCTCTTCAGACGGCGGCTTGACACAACGGTGAAATCACTATCCGAGGCCATGTCTTCGGTGGAAGAGCCATCAGAAGCGTCAATCTGAACCACGTTGGGGCCGAAGCGGGCGCTCACGTCAGGCGCTCCATGATGAGACCGTCCAGGGCCGCCCGAAAGCTGGGCGGGGTTTTGGTCCCCCATTTTAAGGGACCACGTCCCCCAGTGTTCTTGTCCCTGATTGCAGCAATCACAGAGAAAATCGAGAAAACTCGGAGAGATCAAAGCTGAAGCTGTTCTCTGCGATCACTTCTTCTTCCTCTTCCCCAGCGCTAAGCACAATAAAAGTGCCGCCGTGACCTCATGGATATCGTAACCATCTTTGTTTATTTGAACAGTGTTGCCAGTACAAGCAGCGTTTTCTGGAGTTGTGAATAGGCAGCAAAATGCAGTTATGGAAAGTAGGGGCAGACACACAAACTGTTGTGCCAAGCTACAATAAAGACGAAATATGCTCCAGAACATAAATCAATTTTGAAAAAGGTGCGTAGTTTATATCAAGTTTACCCTATTAACTCACATAGTGGCCACCCTAACCAAAGACAGTTAGTGATTGCTAACTGTTGATCGTCTACTGTAAGGTTATGTTCGCTCTTAGTGGCTAATGCTAGCATCTGATGGGCAATTGCACACTAAAGTTGGCCATGAATGGCAAATGCCTGCCTGCTATGGCTGTTGACGGCTAACATTTCTCTAATGTCGGGTAATGTTTGCCAACGATGGCTATAACCTTAGCTAATGATGACACTCTTGACAAACGTTCGCTCCTGCCGGCTAGCGATAACTAACGTTAGCTAGCGATGGCTCACCTTTGACTAGCTAACGCTACCCGCACTTATACGAATGTAATAAGATAATACGTGAGTATGCACTAATAATACGCTTCTGCCACCCTCCAATAAATACTTCGCACATTACGACACTTTCCCCGCAACAGGGATTGGTCATATTCCGCGAATTTCTCTATCACCTGATTCATAGTGTGAACAGGTGTGTCATGGGTGGCGTATATGTCGCACATTTCCTGTTGCGTGCAATACCCTTTTCTGTATACCACGAGCAGCGTTTAGTGTGAATTACTAATGACTGCGAGTAAAAGATAACGGGTGCGCTATGTAATTAACTTATTAAAATTCTAATTTTATAGAGCATGCAACATATTCAGAGTGGATTACACAGATTCGAAGCTATGGCGACCGATTTTTGAAGCATAACCCACGTTACCATCGGAATTCAATATGAGTGCATTGTGCCGCACGGCAGCGAAAAATTCCCAGTCGCGCAACGCGCATGCGTTGGTTTATGAAATCCTCCCGGCCCCGCAAACTGTTTCGAAATGACAATATTATATGCCGTGGGAACGCCGAGAAAATTATCGCATGTCAGTACAGGATATTCGAAGTTACGGAGACCTAACTGATGAGAGAATTTAGGGCGAGCGTTAAGTTAGGCGGCTTGGTGATTGTTTATGTAGTTCCTTCTCGCGCTAGACACTAATCGCGACACGGATACGAAGACGTTGGAGAGAATTCGTAGTCTTCTCCCTGTCTCCCTTCTTGACTTTAGCGCATGAAGAAACTATCAACATCGGATAGAAGCTTGCAAGTAAACTGCAAGCTTGCAACGGCCCTAACAATATAACTATAATAAGGAATTAACTAATGTATCGAAGTATCTTAAGATACAACTGCCAAGTATCATATCGGATACGTTTATTATCCTACTATCTTGCATCCTTATCTCAAATACTTATCGTCTCGGCATCTTGTGTCGTATCTCGATACTTTGCTGCATTTCCAGCGCTTAAGCTAAATAGAAAAAACAAAAATACAGACACGGAAAGAAAAAAGGACAGAAATAACGCAGTAAGTTCAAGCGCTGTCCCTTTGCATTTACATGTCTGCATGTCTTAAGTGCGGAGCACTTTAGGGGCCCGGGTTGTCGTCTATCCACGCATCTCATGTGGCGTGATCACGCTCACAGTAAAACACTCAATACAGACCATAACAAGGCTAACAATGCTCAAAACCTAGTTAAAGTGAATGAAGAAGGTCTAAGAAAAAGTAAGAGTTTCGCCTCAAGGGCGAAGCAATGAATGCAATAGCAAGAAACTGGAATGTCACAGGAAGAACGGCTAGTAGCTAGAAACTTGCAGCGCGCTGCTCACGCCCAAAGGACGCAGGAAAAGAAAACACACAAGGCGAGTGCGAACTAACAACTGTCACAGCTCGACACTTGCAGCGCGCTGTTCAAACACACAGCAGGAGGCACGAAAAGAACTCACAGGTATACATAGGACGAGCGCGAACTGTCACAGTTGTTACTTCAACTAACCCCTACTTTGGCTCTTCTAGCCAGCAGATCACTCATTTCGCAAACGCGGCCGCTGCAGCGAGCAAAGTGACCTTCGCATGGTCTATAGCTTCAACGCAAACTTTGCAGTGAAAGCGCAAGACGTACAAAACTCCCCCTCAAGAGATAATCTCTCGAGCACGGTCGACCAGGCCCTGTATGCCCTACAACCCCAAAATGGAAAACTAGCGCGGGTCGCCAGCAATACGACTCAAACGCAGCGCGGGCGACGGTGCAGCATGGCGCGCGTTTCGCATAATTTTAATTTCACCACGTGTGGCGTCCCGTGCGTTTCACCCAGCGTCGCGTGCGTTTCTATTCTGCCGTTAGTATCCTGGAGAACGAATGAGGCATGGCGTAATTGTCTAAGGGAGTGAGCTGCGGAGCGAAGGGTCGCAGGTTCGAAACCCCAGTCGAGCGCTTCGGAATTCTTTCTTCTGAATTATTTTTATTTGTGGCTTTTATTTATATATACATACATATACATATCCGGTACATGACAGCGACGACGACTGCGACGGCGAAAATCCGCCGAGAGTATCATATAATTGCTATCGTTAATAACAATAAAATTAATAGAAATAACCAAGAATTAATCACAATAGTTCACTAAAAATTGCTAAAAACGTTTCGGAAACCTTCGACTGACTCCGGAGCCGCGCAAGAGAGGGCGCCACCGCCTCGCCAAGCTAGCGAATGCCCCTTCCCTTATGCTTCACCGGCGCTCCGTCGCTACATCTGATGGGGGAGACAACCGGGCTGAACTCGCTGCAGACGACGCGTATCACAACTGCCGTAACAAGCAAGAAGACGATAAAGCGCAGCAAAAAGTAGAGCACATGTCGCACACAGAGTTTGCGAATCTCCCTAACAAGATCCTACTCGTACCGGGGAAACCCTACATGCTTACCTCAAACATTGGCGCCATTGACGCTTTGGTAAACGGAGCAGTGGGAACTCTACGAACGGGAATCGCTGGGTGCGCGTGCTACGCACTTCCTCGGGTTTCACAATAGTGGAGCTGCCATACGTTTTTTTTTTGTTCGTTTGTTTGTTTGTTTGTTTGTTTTTGCTATTTCGCTTAAGTGCTTGAAATGCGCGAAAGGTCTGTATTGCAACTAAGCCAGCTAACCTCTTTAAATATATCTATACATTTGCGAGGTATCTTTGCCTAGCCATGTTCGAAAACATAGTATGTATGTATGTATGGATGGATGGATGGATGGATGGATGTTATGAGCCCCTCCTCTGAACCGAAGTAACGGCCAGTGCCACCAAGCTCTTTATTAGCTCTCTCTATGCTACGTATACGTTGTACTAGCAAGTTGTCAGTTCTAACCATCCCCATCCTCTCAGTTTTCACTGTCACTGTAACATGCTTTCAGTCCGTGTGTTCCACAGTTTTCCGCCACCAATTTGGGGTGCTGTTCTGGACACTGTCAAATTCTGCCATGTTGTCAAATTCCGCTATTTGTCAACTCTGATTGGGCGGGGGGGGGGGGGGGCTGCTACGACCTCCTTGAATGTTCGCGCCATCTAGCGGCATCGCCGCGCAGCTGTTCGCGGTACACGTGAAGAATGGGACAACGCGTCGCGCTCTATGGGTCCCGCCGCTGTCGTTCGCGCTCTTGTTGGCCCCTCGCAATGCGGCTGCCGCGGTAATCTGGGACGACCCAATGCGGCCGAACGACGCCAAGCGAAACCGATTGCGCGAACGCGTGAGCGCCGTAGGTAAGAGGCAAGAATATGGGGAAGCTGCAGAAACAAAAAATGAACAAAACGAAAAATAACTTTCTCGATTCCGATCGCCGCCGACCGCCCCCGAAGCATGCACCACTGCTCCAGGCCGTTTCGCTTGTTGCGCTGAGCTCAAGAAGGTGTAATCTAATCGCACTCGCCAAAAAGTAAAAAAAAAGCAAACTTAAGTCTTCGTCTGCTTCTTCGCGAGGCGCCGTCTGCTACGCCAGAGAATGTCGTCGTCCTCCCCCTTACGGGTTGTGGCTTTTAATGTCGGGCACGCGATCGTCTTTCTCTACCATTTCACGTGTTTCTTTCGATGTTGTTGTTGCTTTGTTTCAATTTTTTGTTCTTTTCTGCAGCGGCTTCGCTTTTGTGACCTCCCTATCGAATTTTGTGTTGTTTCGGTTTCACCCATGGATCGTCGCCTTGAAACGCTGCGGGACGCGTTTCTCTTCACGCTCCCGGGCTCTTTCGATACGACTAGAGCCTAGAAAAACCGAAGAGGCCTAGCCTTGAGAAGATGCTCTCAAAGTTTTGATAACTCTGTTAACTTCAGTGTGTCATTTCCCTGGGGCAGCGTAGCAAATATGGATACCTAGATGCTGAACGTGTAAAAACTGAGTCTAACAGAGACTGAATAAAGGAGGGATCGGCCGCTTTCACGTAGGAGCTAGGAAAATACATAAGTTGATCGAGATTAACGCTGGCATACTTACGCGTGTTTGATAACCTTTCTTTGATAATTTTCGTGCCTGACATCACCGTTGACCGAATATTCACCTATCTTCAGCGTTTGGCCTCAAAATGCGCGGGAAAGGAAAGGTGTCTCTATATAAGATATCGCAATTCATAGTAAAATTAAGCAGTGTGCACGATTCCCTTTTAAACTGTTGACCGACTTAATCTCATTGCGTAGCTTTATGAGTATCCGTTTCAAATTTGATGTGGACGGACCCGCTGTGAGATCGTGCGACGCTTGGCAAACCAAAATGTCGCTTTAGCAGCGTCGAGAATAACCGTATGATGACCCCGTCGTTAATTATCCGTGCTACTTTCCCTAATGGTGCGAAATCAGGGAATGGTACTGACTGAACCAACGAGTTGTTGGCAGAAGCTCAATTGCCCAGTTTATGCGCGAAAATTTTAAAGGCATCGATGAGGAGCTCGTCACTAGCAAGTAGTGTTCATAGGAGAAGTGTGAGAAAAAATATCACCTCTCTGCCTTTCTGTAAACGCCCTCTCTCACAGTTCTCACTTTTTTTTTAAATTTGAATCATTGAATAATGATTACATAATAATGAATTTCTAGGTGCATTATGACACCCGTTTGGCGCAACACAAGGAATTATTTGTAATATTTCAAATGTCCTAAGCAAGGCGAATGCTGCCGTTTTTATTTCATGTAGGTTGATTAACACGCATACGCTCAAAGTGGTACGGAAGAGCATAACAATTTTTCTTGTATTAATAAATACCAAGAACATCACTCTTGCGCGAGAGGACGATTGGTGAGCCAGAAAATTATAAAGCAGAGCAGCAAGTTCGCGGTGATGTCATAGATTCCGGCTGCACCTGCTAGGGCGTACTTAAGTATTTGTCGGTAAATATAACGTGCGTTACGTTCTAAAAGAGCCAGAGGACTTAACGTGGCAAATTTTATGAAATTTTATTGAGTCAATGCGGACAAAATATGAAAACTGGAAAGGCAAATTAGGGACGTCACACTGACGCTCGGGTGATGACGTTTCGAAATTGAAAAATAAAATTGTGAAGTTAATTTTCTCTTTTAATAATAAACTTGTCAGCACGAAATTCACGACAGCAGCTTTTTATTTTTAGAAGGACGGGGTCACATTGCATATTTCTGACAAGGATAGTTCGACACCTAGGTGAGAAGGTGCCAGAATGTGTACATACGAGAGGGACCGTGGAACACCTGTTGGTTTCTAAACGCCGGTCTCTAGTAAGTGCACGGCTTAGTCTGAGACGCTCTTGAATTGTTAAACCTCTGACGGCCAAACTCAGCTTTGCATAAAAGAACGTTAGGTAAAAAACACTTCCTTTTATTTTTTATCTTGAAGAGCACATTACCCTTAAAAACGGCGTTTCAACATTAGCTGTGCACATGCGAAATTGGCCCAACCGCTGATCAATTAGTCATTCCTTCCTGATCGATTAAAAGCTGAAACAGCTCGCGTGCATCAGGAATGCATCTATGCGCTTTGTTTTATACTTCTCATCAAGCACAACGTAGCATATTTGGTACGTTGTGTATACCAAGATTGCGGTATCCTTACCGCATCACCATATCTTTTGCTACTTACCGTGAGTATAAAGCCGCAATTAATAAGGTAGGCTGATGAAAAAAAAAAAGGAAAGGAACGGGGGCTAACCATATGGATGCTCTGTCTGCTACCGTGCACAGGGGGCTTTCGAAAATAGGGATTTAAAAACACAGGGGAGGTAAAATGCACAGTAGTTGCAAGCACGCACTTGTATGTGGACAAAGCTTAGCTTATAAATTGTAGCAGAGACGTGGTTGTTTCTGGTATATTGTAGCAACTCGGCCGCGTTCAGAAGACAGCAAGTACACCTGTATACAAGCGTCGTAAGCAGGGCCAGTTGGTAATAGTATTTCGGCGCCCCTCGCCTTTCTTCTCTACCTCTCCCCTGCTTCTCTTGCGCAGTGTCTGCATGTTTCTTCATCTTTTTCCTTATATTGGCTTGTTCTTAGGAATAAAGCTTCAGTTGTTAGTCAGCGCTCGTTCGCGTATCTTTCTCATTGCTTGTGTGTTCTCCTTTTTTTTTGTGTGCTGTTCACCTGGGTCAGAACACGTCAGACGTGAGAAGGCGTAATACTGTCCCTGCCACGAGTACTCCTTCTTACACTGTCAGAAGGGGCGTTGCTGTTGCCATACCCCCAGTTTCGCCTTTCTGCTCACATCAGTGGCACGCACGACCGTTCCAGGAGGATCTTACCTTCAGAAGTCGTAGCGAAAGGACTTGGAATAACATGAGCCTCCCAGGACATCATTAAGGTGCACGTAGATCCAAATACCTCGACCGACGGGTAATTTCTCTAATATCTATTACACGTGAAAAGCCGGGATGTTTGAAATGAACCTGCAAAGTGCTCGAAAACAGAACGCGCCATAAACTAAGTTCTATTGCACCTCTGCTCGCCGTTGTTAATACCGCACAAGTCTGTATTCTCCTGGCATCTTTGGCAATGTGCTTGTTGGAGTTTGCCTAACAGATTACATTACATTATCTGGTGTTCTTATCATGCTTTATACTCGGAGCTCTGTCTCGGTTGGCTACGTCCCGTTGTCAGACAGAATACACTTGTCTTGCCAGTGCAGAGGAAACCATGTTGTCAGAATAAAGAATTACTACCTCCTGTCGAGACGTTCTACTGGTAAAGGCAATGCCCTATAGAATGCGCCGTCAGCGCAGCACTTCGCAAGAGACCCCTGCACTTTAGAGTCGCGTTCAAAAAGCTTCACTTTATTATCCACCACCCCTTACATAACCATGAGGGCGCTACTAGTCATTAATATAACTTCCATGCGCCCTCTACACCTCCTATCTATTTAATTAGCCCAGCCTACCACTCTTTGGAACTCTATCTCAACCCCGCTCACAAACCGGCTCTCCGTTTCTTGTTCATACTTCCACCACCATTTTACTACACAACGGCTTCATCATCGCCATAATGTTAACATTACACGTTTTTCAACAACTGCAGACTCACAATCGTTCGTTCCCAGAACCGCGAAGGACTACAATCATTTACCTGCCTCCATGAGAGACATAGTTAATCCCAGTGCTTTTAAATATGCTCTATCTAACCTGCTGTAAGAATACTGCGTTATTATTACTTGTCTGTACTCGGAATGTATAACTGGTTTGTGTATTTTACGTCTATGCATGGCTTTTTCATCTAAGCTTTTTTTGTATTTTTTGTTTGTTTTTTACTTTTATTTGGTTGTCGTTCTGTTTAGCAATGTATGCCCACTCTATGTAATGTATTTTACACCTTGAGTGTACTCCGTATAAATAAATAAATAAATAAATAAATAAATAAATCGTATATATAATCATCTATCTTTAGTTCTGACTATAAATGAGTATGTATATGACGTGTGGCGCTGCAAAACATCGCGCAAAGAAAGAAAGAAAGAAAGAAAGAAAGAAAGAAAGAAAGAAAGAAAGAAAGAAAGAAAGAAAGAAAGAAAGAAAGAAAGAAAGAAAGAAAGAAAGAAAGAAAGAAAGAAAGAAAGAAAGAAAGAAAGAAAGAAAGAAAGAAAATCATGGAGTCAATTCAGACATCGCGGAGGAGTGCAGATAGTGAAACCGTTCAAACCCACCGAACAAGCCGGAAGCTACAAACAACAACATAAAAACCAAAACAAGCCGCAGTCTAAACAGACGCGCCTATACGAACAGGAACAAGCGCGTCGTATACAATGGGAGACGTGGTTCGTGAATACGACAGCTTCCGGATACGCGGTTGGAATGCACTGTGCTTCCCACGCGCTCGAATGACTCAGACGCGAAGCTAACGTCTCCCCTTGCTAAGCTTTTCCTTTATATGTCAGTGCTTCTATTTCCTCAGTCTTCGGCACGAAATGCACGAAACTTTTCTTTGTAATAGCGCTCGATTACGTATGGTTTACAGCTGCGAATACGAAACCGTCATCCAAGCGTACGCACGCACTAGTTCCCACCCTTTATTTGTTCTTCTTTTTTTCCTTTTCTCACGGCTCCCTAAGTCGAGTTCATATGACTCCGAAATCACTGCGTAATCGCGCACGTCTACTATACGCACGTGCGGCCATCTTCCCGGCCACTTCCGCGCACTCAATTGCACACATGCCGGAGCATCTAGCGCAACAGCTTACGCTTACCTTTAGTTTTCTTTATCATATTTGTTCTTTCAGAAGTAAATATGAGCTTAGCGAGCCCTGCAGAACGTTTTCACCCGTTGTGCAAATATAGCTGTCATTTTGAATGAGATCAGAATGCGTGATGCTCCTTCTTTTTTTTTTCTCTCTCTTTTTCAGCGCCCGGAAACGTGCACTTAGTTTCCGAATTTCGCCGGAAGTTTGTGCGCACGGAAGAAGCATGGCGCTTCCATGGGGTCTCGAATTTAATGTGAATAGCATTCTTCATCTCTTTCGCCAAATTTCTTGGTCGTCATTTGAATGGTAAAGATGGTGATCTTTAATGAGATCCCTTTGTAGTGGTGTGATGATACGTAGCCACCTATAGACCCTTTACAGCCCATCACCAATACCTCATAAGTGTATTCGTTGCTGGGCTAGTTGTTTCACAATAGTAAACTGCAGAGCGAGAATTAGGTACGGGGCATAGGAGGACATAAGTATGGGACACAGCACAGTACAGCGCTTGTCCTGTGCTGTGTGTGTTCTATGTCACGTGAGTACCTAACAATCAGGCTATTTGCCGACGATTGTGTCATCTACCGCATAATAACTAACCCGCATGATTCATCACTACTTCAATCTGATCTTGACAACATTACACCTTGGTGCTCACTCTGGTCAATGAAACTAAATATTAACAAATGTAAAATAATGAGAATCTCTCGAGGAATTACTGACTGCACTAGCCCTGTTTATTGAATTACTAATTTTCAATTTTCATCTGTCCATACACACAAATATCTAGGTGTTCACATAGATAACAATTTAACATGGAATAGTCATATCAATTATGTGATTAACAATGCTAACCGCACTCTCGGCTTCTTGCGCCGTAACTTTTCATTAGCGCCTGTTTCATTAAAACTTCCTCTTTACAAAACAAGAGTAAGATCTAAACTCGAGTACGCCTCATCAATCTGGGATCCTCATTCTTGTTTACTTGTTAATGCACTAAAAGCCATCCAAAATCGCTCAGCTCGTTTCATTGTCACTAATTACTTCCGTACTGCTAGTATCTCATCAATTAAAACTTCTCTAGACCTTCCTACCCTTTCTAACAGGAGCAAGCAAGCCCGCCTATGCCTCTTCCACAAAATTTTTTTCATGAATCCTGAAATAAAGCGCACCTTGTTCTCGCCGCCTCCTTACGTTTCATCTCGCATTGACCATAACTTCAAAGTCCATATGCCATTCTGCCGTACCAACATGTACTTCCACTCCTACGTGCCGAAGACTTCATCCGAATGGAATCACCTTCCTGCCTCCATCGCCAGCAACCCTGATCATGCATCATTCAAGACTGCCATCTCTAACTTGTAACCACTCCCCTCTGTAACGCCGCGAATGGCATTGAGAGTATTTAAATATATAAAATTACAAAATCTGCACCCTACAGTTTGACACTACTTCATTTCATTTTCTTTTCTTTCTCTCTCTCTTTCTTTTCAAGCAGGTTTTGTGTCAAACATTGCACTCGAACATCCTATCCCGTTTTGTTTTACTTTTATGCCTTCGTACAAACGTGTATGTATATGGTATGTATCTACTCATCTAATGAATCCAGATCTAGTATTCTGTTGCCTGCTTTTTAGCACCATCATTATGTCGCTTGTATAAAACAGACTACCAGTTACTGCTTCCATTTACTTCGAAACCTCTGAAGGATTGATGGATGAATGCATTTCGTGGGCGTTTTCCTGTTGGATATCATGGCCTTCCAAAACAACATGGGTAATAGTTTCCGTAATGTTAGTGCAGCAGACGCTGATAGCCGAAAAACGCAAGAGCCCTCTGTAGCGCAAATAACTAAACAAAGTTTTGGCAACGATATACGTGGTTTCTGATGTACTTGTCGTCATCTGTTTTTTTGCAAGACGAAAGCCCACGGCAAAGCTACGTAAAGATACATCTAAGTTACCTAAAGCTACGTGAAGCCCAACGTAAAGCTACATTCACCGGGACGCTCGCAATTTATACGTATCCCCTCCCCCCGCCCCTCTGTCCGACGCGGTGGTACAGTGGTTACGGTGCTCGGCTGCTGACCCGAAAGTCGCGGGTTCGATCCAGGCAGCGGAGGTCGCCTTTCGATGGAGGCCAATTAAATACTAGAGGCTAAATCAAATGCTTTGATTTATGTGCACATTAAAGAACATCAGATAGTCGAAATTTCCGGAGCCCTCCACTACAGCGTTCCTCGTGATCATGTCCGTGGTTTTGGCGCGTAAAATCCCAGGAATTGTTGCCCTCTCGCGTGTCTTGATTCCCCCTGACCGTTCGGCCTATGGCATGGACGCGCCGCTACCCATTCGCGGTCCGAAATACTCGGACATCAAGTCGCGTGTTTTCTTATCTCGATGGCCATCTCGCATTCCGCGGGCCCTGGCCTTTCTTCCGTTTCGGGATCGGCAGCCGTGTTCCGTAACGGGCTCTCTATGGCTCCTCAAAGCGTATGACGCAACAAATGGGTCGGCTTGCCGTAACGGACGCGTGGGCGAACCGGTTACGCATGCGCGTAGCGGCGTCGCGGTGCGGCCGAACGCGGTTACAAGAAGCCACGAGCCTCATTGTTCTCAGCTCGTTCCAATTTGCCCTAAGAAGGGTTGCCGTGTGCAGTAGAGGAGGGGAGAGCGTTGGTATGGCCGTCCGCTATGTATAGATCTGGCCACCCACACGCACAGACAATGGCTGTGGAAGTACAGAACTCTTGCTGACCTGCGCTGCAGGCTCGCTGGTTCTTGTTGACCGAAGGAGTCGACGGTTTCTCGGAAGTAACCGCGACAGCCGAACCCAAGATGGGTCGACGGATTCCTAAAACAACGGAGACAGTTGTTTTAGTTACAGAAAGTCGTGCAGCCCTCTTTTAGAGCCAGAACATTATAGGCGTTTGTTGGCTAAATGAGTGCGCACCGCTGTCCGGAAATATTTAACGGTAATGACTTCCAGCAACGATTAACTGCACCAATATAGTGTCTTATGTTGCTTATGTGGCGCGTAGTGATTCCTGTTGGAATCGCAAGTTTTGTAGGTCAGAGGGAAACCCTATGGTGAAAAACTTCAGGCAGCTTCGCAATAGGGGTGCCAAGCCTGAAGGAAGTACGGAGCTGGGCAGCCTTCTTTATTGCTCTTCGGTTTTCTCTTTCTTTCCTCATCTCTATTTTTCTTTCTCTCATTTCCAGTTTTTTCGGTATCTTTCTCTCTCATTATTCTATGCTTCTTTCTTCTATTCTATTATTTCTTTCTATTTATTTCCATTTTTTCTTCCTCTTATTCCCCATTCTTTCTTTCTCTTTTTATTTTTTGCCTGTTTCATTTTTTTCTGTTTTTATACGTGGCTTTGCCTGCGTTACGCCAAGCGACGAC
This sequence comes from Rhipicephalus sanguineus, assembly GCF_013339695.2. Lineage (NCBI taxonomy): Eukaryota > Metazoa > Arthropoda > Arachnida > Ixodida > Ixodidae > Rhipicephalus > Rhipicephalus sanguineus. The sequence continues at coordinate 118,862,337 of NC_051182.1, read as the reverse complement.
AGCAGACGACAGCCCGGGCCCGTAAAGTGCTCCGCACTTGATATCATCATCACGGCGCTCGAAGAACAAGAGGAAGAATACTTCTCATTGGCGCGAGCACTCACTCAATATGCTACAGGTGGCTATACTATACGTGAGTGATTCCACGTAAGATCGAACAAACGATGGCTGGTCGACCTCTCAAATTTATTTCAAAATTTTATATATTATTGCCTGATGAGTGGAAAGAAGAGATCCGCAATTCGTTTTGCCGCCAAAAAATTTTTTCTAACCACAGGAAATCAATAATGACGAAGAGGTGGAGTGGAGCGCTCATCCGCTCTGCTGTTTTGCGGAACTCTCGTTATGAATTGCACAAAATATATTAAAGTTAGGTAGCTGAAATTTATTTACCTAAATATATGCATGTTTTTGCTTCTGCTCAGGTATTTTTAGTTTTTATGCGTAGTGTAGATGTTTTTATAAAAAACCTCAAAAATGGCCCAATCGGCAAAATTTTCTTTACTTTGAAGGTCTTTATCTCAAAAAAGCCTTGTAGCAGAGCGACAAATATTCTGCATTACGTTCTTCGCATGCTTATCTACCAAACTGCCAAATCTTGTGTTTATGTAACTTTTCAGTAAAGAGATATGATCGGGCTAAGTTCAAGAAAACATCGAACAATGGAAACTTCTGACGACAATTAAAAAAAAACCCCATTTTTTAAATTTCTTAAACTTTGTCCACTTATTCTCCTCCACATCAGCTTTCACAATCATTAAAAACATGTTGCATAATGTCGTTGCAATAATAGTTACGGCCCCTCCAATGAGACCCTTAGGCAAGGATGGGCAATTCCGACTTCTTGCCCAGCAAGTGTATAAAATGCAGGCAGGATTGAATTTCTTTTTATTAAAAGGCCAGCAGGTACCTAAAAAGGTGTCGCCGGCACTGAAGACGTTAATTTTGAAAATATTTGGTCACTGCAGCGGCCACGAGCGCGGGGCTACCGATCAGCGCGCGCGCACCCGACATGCTCGTTGTAAGAGACGGCGCAGTGAGAGCTCGTTTTCGCGTCCTCAGACCGATTGAGTTCGAAACAGCAACACCTCTCGGGTGACTTGAACGCACGTGCACCGGTAGTCGCAGTGATCTGGTTAATTGCGTCGATTTCTTTTTCAGGGGGCATAAGAATGTCATCGTTAAACTGTGCGTTCCGTGAAGATCTTTCATTGCAGTGGTAGCAAAACCACGCGTAGCACAAGTAGTCCGTCACACTGACAGTCACTGATCTTTCGGGCGTTAAAGGTTCCTTCAAAGCATTTATGTCTAGGTCGGTAACTCTGCGAAATTTTGGCTTCTTCGCAATAATTAAAGGAGTACTGACACGATTTTGAGACATCGCAAAAGGGACATTTTTTGCTTCGTTGGTATGCAGTGTCCACGCTGTCCACACACTGGAGTCGGAGAACACGTATACAATATTTTAATTTGACTTTGAAGTTTTCGTCGCTGAGCATTTGCAAGCCAGCCACACTGCAAGGACATTATCCCGACAAGTCAAGACAGTTCCTCCGAGTTCGCGAGTTCTGTGTCCTGCATGCAGCCTAAATCGGAGAAATCACTGTCAGGTTCACTGGACAATTCACTCATCGAGCAGATGACGGATTTCCCGCTAGTACGTCGCGAATTTCCGTATCTCCGTGACGTCACACTGCTATGAAACGATACTGAGAAGTCACCCCCTCGATATCGAAACCGAAAGTGTCTTTTTAAGGTGGCGCTAATTAAAATATACAGGATGCATTCCCAGGCACCACAATAATCGTTTTACGTTTCTCAACGCCAGTATTTTTATTTAGAGCAACAATCCGATTTTTTTTTTAATTCGTGTCAGTACTCCTTTAAGCTTCTTGTGCTTCGAAAGGTAGTCTCCACAACAGACTCATTCAGAGCTATACTTTCTCGTCATGAGACGCACAGGAGGAGTAGAGTAAGAGCAAAGCACAAGAACTATCCGCACCGAATGAAGTGTGATCAGCGCACCGAACGCGCGGCCAGTTCACGCCGTCTGCTGCCGACATCTAATATAGACAAGCGCATCCGGTTACCGATAGTTTTGCTTTTCTTTCCTTTGACAATCCATATTTTGCTTTGCCACTGGAGCGCCACGTTCATGCTTTCCACTGATCGCAACTGGCGCAGCGCAGTTTCTGTGGCAGCAGCGTGCGTGAAGCGAGCGCTCATAGCTCCCTTATAGAGTTTTCATCTTGCTTCCATCTCCGCCGTGTTATCAGCGCCTAGCTGAGATGCGAACAGAGGGCGGATAGAATAGCGAAGCTCCAGTGTACGTGCGTTCAAGTCACCCGAGAGGTGTTGCTGTTTCGAACTCAATCGGTCTGAGGACGCGAGAACGAGCTCTCACTGCGCCGTCTCTTACAACGAGCATCTCGGGTGCGCGCGCGCCTACTCGGTAGCTCCGCGCTCGTGGCCGCTGCAGTGACCAAATAATTTCAAAATTAACGTCTTCTGTGCTGGCGACACCTTTTTAAGTACCTGCTGACCTTTTAATAAAAAGAAATTCAATCCTGCCTGCATTTTATACACTTGCTGGGCAAGAAGTCGGAATTGCCCATCCTTGCCTAAGGGTCTCATTGGAGGGGCCGTAACTATTACTGCAACGACATTATGCAACATGTTTTTAATGATTGTGAAAGCTGATGTGGAGGAGAATAAGTGGGCAAAGTTTAAGAAATTTAAAAAATGGGTTTTTTTTTAATTGTCGTCAGAAGTTTTCATTCTTCGGTGTTTTCTTGAACTTAGCCCGATCATATCTCTTTACTGAAAAGTTATATAAATACAAGATTTGGCAGTTTGGTAGATACGCATGCGAAGAACGTAATGCGGAATTTTTGTACCTCTGCTACAAAGATTTTTTTGAGATAAAGACCTTCAAAGTAAAGAAAATTTTGTCGATTGGGCCATTTTTGAGGTTTTTTATAAAAACGTCTACACTACACATAAAAACTAAAAATACCTGAGCAGAAGCAAAAACATCATATATCTAGGTAAAAACATTTCAGCTACCTAACTTTAATATATTTTGTGCAATTCATAACGAAAGTTGGCCAAAACAGCAGAGCAGATGAGCGCTCCACTCCACCTCTTCGTAATTATTGATTTCCTGTGGTTCGAAAAAATTTTTGGCGGCAAAACAAATTGCGGATCTCTTCTTTGCACTCATCAGGCAATAATATATAAAATTTTGAAATAAATTTGAGAGGTCGACCAGCCATCGTTTGTTCGATCTTACGTGGAATCACCCACGTGGTTTTGCCAGCGTTACATCAAGCTACATGAGACGAAGACAGCATACAACAGCATGCGACAGCCCGGGCCCCTAAAGTGCTAAACCTAAAGAAAAGGTTCTTCTTCCGCTACAAATCATATTTAGCATCTTTTCTGCATATGCTGGCCACCCGATAGATTAAAAAAATTAGGCCAAACAATTAACACAGTCGCTTGCGCTGTTCCAGGAATACACTGTGCTGATAACATCTACCGTGCGGAGTAAAGGCATTTCTTTTAGTTTTGTATCGAACATTTGAACCTTGACTGTTGAGTAGTATGCCGTTCCTTCGAAATAATGTTTAAGTAATAAATTACTAAATAATATTGAAGATAATAATAAATAATAATTCATTTTTAGAATAATTGGGGCACAAATAAACGTTCATTGAGGAATGTGAGCACAGATTATTTCATATTTTGTACTACCATGATCATGCGCATCTGAAATTAATAGTAATAATATCTGGGGTTTTACGTCCCAAAAGCACGATATGATTATGAAGGACGCCGTAGTGGAGGGCTCCGGGAATTTCGACCATCAGGTGTTCTTTAACGTGCACTGACATCGCACAGTACACGGGCCTCTACCATTTCGCCTCCACCGAAACGTGACCGCCGCGGCCGGGATCGAACCGCGCATCTGAAATTGCAAGTACCAGTTGCTTACGTATAACAGAATTAATTCGAGGCTGAAATGGTTAGAGATATTCTCGGAAATGTATGTCTGGTTCATCGCCTGGGTTGTTAATGCACAGACACGCACGCACGCGCACACACACACTTTTTCCTATTGCCTAGCACACAATGTTGTCGGCCCAAAGAGGTGCCGCAGCTCGACGCGCGAACCGCGTTGCAAAGGCAGTGCTGCCCTGCCTTCAGAATGTGTTGCTATTAGCAGCAGCGGTGACAATTACACAGGACGTGTTTTGGAGCTTCGTGACAGTTACATGTGGAGCCTATTGCGCAGTCTGCTGTCAAACGTAGCTAAAAGATATCAAAGGAGAGACAGGGGTGGCAAGCTTTTTCCGCATAATTTGCTGCCCGACCTACACCGGTTTGAGCAGAACGAAAATGGAAAGTGGCAAAAGGTCTTCTCTTGGGGTATACGTGTCGGTTGTTTGGACACCATATCATTCCAAGCATACAGACATCCTTCAGTCTATTTGTAAAAAGCCACTAGATGTTCAACTAATCGTTCTATAACCGCTATTTTCCCCCATTTTTCGCATGCTTCTAAGAGCTATAAACGGCCTATGGGAGACCAGCGCTGGATAGGTGGCGCGCCGAAAAAGGGCGCCTGGCGGGGAGTCGCGACATAACTCAGCCGCTCGCATGGCCTCCGCGCCGCCGGCTAATCTCGGAGGCCACGCCGCTCGCGCTCAGACGACCGGCCGCACAGCACGCACTGTACCGCGGTGAGCTCACGCGCGTGCGCCGTTCCCGTGCTTCATTTTGGCGCAAACAGCTCGAGCAGCCATTGCGCGAGTAATACTGCTTTATGGTTTAGAAAAAAAAAACAACTTTGTATGAATGCTACTTTCTCAGGAAAGCACTGGAAAACGGAGAGAAGCCCTGCATAGCAGACTACGTCTGCTACGGCGTCGGCGTCGAACATACGGCGTCGAGCATACGGCGTCGATGAGACAGTGTTGTGCCGTGGTGGCTACTCCGTCGTCAACATTTTCTGCTTGCGTCCTGGGATTCATGTCAAGCTAGTGCAGGCTCACAAGCCTCCATTGAATAAGCCTCCATTGAATACACGCCGTAACTTACGTGCTGCCTCGATACCAGCTGTCCATTACCACAGTAAAAAAAAGTAAGATATGCAAGGTAGGTGCGTCAATGTTTTTCTGCCGTGGTATGTATGCCCAGCCCGCGATGTGTATGCACGCGGACGTTGATCAAGCAAACAACCGTGCTAGCATAGCATGTATGGTGTCGCACTGTTATGCTCGAGGGCGCAGATAGATTTCCAGCCTCGGTGGCCGCATTTCGATGGGGTTGAAATACAAAGAACACCCGCGTACTGAGATTTATGTGCACATTAAAGAACCTCAAGCGGTCAAAATTAATCCTGATTCCCACACTACGGCGTGCCTCATGATCATACCTTGTTTGGCACGTAAAACGCAAGCAATTGTCGAGGTTGATCAAACACGTTTATTCTAAGCAGACACAGGCAAGCGAAAAAACTAACACAGTACGTTAGGCGAATTAAACGGCGAGCAAAAATCCAGGACATTTGACCCTTTTCTAGCGAGGCATAAATTGCGATGTCACTTCGCCGCGGCAGCCAATGCACAAAGGAGCTTTACCGCATCGGCTGACTCCAGAGAGCTAAGCTTCGAGTAGTCCGCTGCTTTGTTCGTGACAACTAGCTCCGTTTGTAGCACAAGTGAAGTTCAACGCAGGCATTCATCGCGTGCGTATTGCTCATAACAGTTCAGCAGCTTCAGCGAACGTGCCCGCGTACGCATCTGGTAGACAGACAGCTTTGCTTCCGCGTAACTGTTTGCAAATAATGTAAACTACCTGCCTATCGTATCATATTCACTGCACGCGGTGGCATCAGAAGGAGTTCAGATGGTGCTCAGATGAAAAGATTGTTACATATGCCGCATGCTGCACAATATGTAAGTTTTGTTTACAACAAAACACCGATTAAATCCTGCTCGTTGGCCCTGGTTTCCACTAGTGGCCCTGACTATCGAATAAATCTAGCAGACACGCGCAATTCGGTTTAGAAACCAGCCCGACGCCACTAGACAGGAGAGCAAGAGCAGAACATACTGTGCTCGCCTGACTGCCGGGATGCAACGCCGCATTCGTTCCTATTCATATGTTTTAGAAGGAAAAACATGGAAGGATACATCCTCCCTCGTTTCTACGTATTGTGGCACTTAAATGCGCAACAGTACCGCCGGCATCCTTTAGTTTTGTTTCGGCGATACGCGCCCGCATCGCCTCAACCAGTCGCCACTCTCGTCCGCGGGAGCGGCTGGAGTATGCGCGCTTTGGCCGCCAGGGCGGCACTGCCCACACCGCGGAAACTCCAGCGCTGGTTCCCTATAGGCGTACTTGTAACCACGTTGATCGGCTTTACACAAGATTGTTCTTGGAAAAAACGTATACCTGCGCGCTTTTTCTTATTACTAAGCATTCTTCTCGTTCAACCAGAGGAATTATCTTAATGTCGTTCCACTGAAATCATGGTTAAACCATTTGAAGTCTGCCTTTTATTGCACAAAATGTCGGGATGTGGAAGAACCTTTGGGACTATTAGTGTGAGTTAGCGACTGCTAAATGCGCTGGCCACTTGCCTAAATATGTTTATCAGTCAGCTGTCTCATCCTGCGATTGCTTCTTCTGTGTTCTTTGTCCCTCTGTTATTGCGCCTCAGCCATAGCCGTGCGCAGGGTTCACCGTCAGGGGGGGGGGGGGGCGAAGGTACATCGCAGCGCACCCCTCCCTACTAAGTGAATGTATGGGGCAGATTTTTCACACACCCCTCTTAGGTGACTAGGGGGGGGGGGGGCGCCCCCTGCCCCCCCCCCTCCCCCCGTGCCTCAGCCGTATTCTTCTGTTGATCAAGAATATTTATGCACCCACACCTGCAACATCTTGCTGTGCGAGACCGTACTATTTTGTTTTAAAAAATAGATAAGCATTGCGATGTGTGCACACACGAAACTGCAGCGTAAATTGTGCGTGCAGTGAAGAAGGCATAGCCAAGTCGCCTTTGAGAAGTGCAGCCGTCCAGTGTGTGAATAGAGTCTGTGGTGTTGAACACAGCACTTACTTTTGATGTGCCGATTCAGCTGGACGTATTAGACTGACTCGAATAAAGCTCAACTCGAGTATCAGACTGAATGGCTGAGTAACTGGAGAAAATGTCCAGCGCCAAATGCTTACAATGATGCCAATGCCTGTGCGCTTCTTAGTTGTGCCACGTTTTGCTTTTCAATGACCGAGTTGGAATAAAACGATACGCATACACAGGGATCGTCTGATCCTTGAGCTGCTGCTTCGGTTACCGACAGAACTGTGCACGCCAACATCACCACGCTAGAGAACACAGCGTGACGCCTTACTTTGATTTCAGAGTGTAATAATAATATCTGGGGTTTTACGTACCAAAACAACAATATGGTATGAGGCACGCCGTAGTGGAGGACTCCGGAAATGTTGACCATCTGGTGTTCTTTAACGTGCACTGACATCGCAGAGTACACGGACCTCTAGCATTACGCCTACATTGAAATGCGACCGTCGCTGCCGGGACCGAACCCGCGACCTTCGGGTGATCAGCCGAGCACGGTAACCACCGTTCCACCGCGGCTGACGTCAGAGTGTATAATGTCTGGCAGTGACGCAAGCTCGCATAGGCGGTGTCCGAACCCAATAGTAATAATAATAATAATAACAATAATAATAATAATAATAATAATAATAATAATAATAATAATAATAATAATAATAATAATAATAATAATAATAATATCTGCGGTTTAACGTCCCAAAACCACGATATAATTATGAGAGACGCCGTAGTGGAGGGCTCCGGAAATTTCGACCACCTGGGGTTCTTTAACGTGCACCTAAATCTAAGTACACGGGCCTAAACATTTTCGCCTCCATCGTGGCCGAACCCACGGCTCAGCGACAGTGTCCTCTGGATAAATATTACACACATCTTGATATCATTGTCCGGCCACTCATTGCGCCGACAGAAGTAATAGCGGGAGCCGGAAATACGTCACAGACGTCAAGCTTTGGACACCGTCTAGGTATAGCCTCCTCGTTGGGCGGGTCCGGAATAGCAGCCCGCATGCAAGTGTAGCGCAGAGTGCGTCTCGTATCTGTTCTTCACCGGTGATGCGTAAGCGCCTTCCTCCGGGCTTGTGCGCGAGACCGGACGTATAAAGGGGTCGCAGATAGGCTGTCCACCTCTTGTCGTCGTTATGTCGGAAGCGAGCCGCAGTAGCAAGCCATCCTCTTGTTACCGCCCGACTCGTTGTTGCTGCTCCTTCCGAAGGGTCTTCCTTTGTTTTCTGAATAAGGCGACGACTCGTTCTTTGCCCGGGCGCACCCAACGCATGCTACCGAATCGTCATTGGGTGGTGACGGCGCGGTTGTAATGAAGATGTTGGTTCCTTCCTTCCTTCCTGTGACCGGAAAACAAAAGGAGTGCGGTACGCGTCCGAACGCTGTAGTACACGTTGGCCGCTTGTGTAGTCGCTGCAGGCAAGTGGGCAGTTATGGCTTGACTTCCGGCGTAGACAGAGCGAGTGACGGGTCTGATGGCGAACGGGGGGGCAGACCCCCGTCAGATGGACACGAGGTTGAAGGTTTGACCGGGTTTCCGGTTTCAAGGCGTCGGTGTTGAGCATTACAGGTCGACCGCAGCAAAGTGGTGATTTGGGCAAGAGTCGCTGTGAAAAAAAAAAAAGAAAGGATCAGAATATTCGAACAGTACCTCCGGCCCTGAACACATTTTATGCCAACAGTAGCACGTACTCATTCCTAACAGCGTCAAATAAGTATCACAACCAAACATGATAGGTGATGAGGCAAGTCCGAACAATCGTAACTATGAAGTGTTCGCCGCGTGCGTTTCCCGGTAAATATTACGGTGTCATAACGTGTAATTACCGGGAAGCAGCAACTGTTGTGTAGGAAGTGACGTCTCTGCATTTTCATGTGTAAAAGAAGAACCCGCCTTGCAGCAGTGCATGTAGTTGTCTTGCTGTCAATCATTTCACGTAGTCCACTGCTCAGTCATTCAAGGCTAGGTCACATCGGTCTATCGGATCAGGTGACCGATATCGGTCTATCGGACGCTTGAAGTAACGGTAATCTGGAAAATAAATGAATAAAACCTAAACAAAAACAAAGCACTGGGACGTTTCAATGTGGTCAGTCTCCTCTGTAGGAAATGGTCGCAGTTCAGTCAGACAACGCCCAAGCAGTGACGTTAGAACACACAAGCGCCGCCGCTGAGCATATACTGAAACAGTATGAGCGGGAACACGCGAGCGTGTGGCGAATGGCCTCAAAACTCCAATTCGATCGACACTCGGATGGAGCTGTTCAAAAGGAAGTGGAAAGGGCTCACCTTGCACTGTTGACACTCCCGCCATGCGTGTGCTTTTATAATGCACGTGAAAGGTATGACAGACATAACGTAACTAAATGAACACATTAACAGCGGTATTTTGCGTACGGTTGTAGACAGCACACAGCCGCACTGTGCTTCGTTTTCCCGTCTCATCATAGCGAGCGGCCGGTGACACGAAATCAGCTGTTCAGTGAGCAACAGCGAGCATGAATTCTTCTACAGATGATTTGTGTTTGTGTGCGTACGCGTTTGTTATCCCAATGAAGATGCTCCATTCCAACCATGAAAAAATGGTCAAGAGTTGCATGTGATTACGAGCTAAAAAAAAAAAGAAATATAATTTTAAGCTTCTTTCCCCGAATAATACACAGTTGGAACGGCCTGCCCGATGAGGCTTTGTCATTCACAGGTGTGTCTTCGTGCATTAATGGGATTTCGAAGCTGTCTGCCATCTTTTCAACGCAAACTTTCCCGGTATTTCACGTATAAGCAACATTTGTGCGCCAGATTCGCGTTTGCCTCTTCTGTGATCAACGCTTAGTCCCGTTATCTCTGAATACCCGCTCAGTTTGTTGAAATATTTCTTGTCTTTCTATCTTTTAGCCAAATGCGGCCATTCTGTACTCTTTTTGTGAAAAAAACGCTGCATTAATTGCTATGTTTAATTTTGTGAACAGCTAATTCAGATCTTTTCACGCACGCGTTATTTTAGCATTGTTTACATTGCATTCATGCGTTCATCAATAAATAAACAAATGATGATGATGATTACCCTATCAATATTTGCACCTACCCACTAGACCTTAAACCTCATTGGGAAACATAGAACTTTAGAAATAGCAAGTTATCGAGAACGAAGCGAAATCCGTGAAAACCAAGCTTATTTCATACTCGTTTCGTGGTCTTCTGGTACTTCAGGAAACCAAGGGTCAGAACTGACAAATATATACTTCCACCAGAGCCATGATCGAGGGCACAAATTGCCCTATTGGTCGGCCTTGGGAGGTGGCTGTGGGAGCAAAGAATACACTCGCCACCGGTGGGACTATGTGTTGCCCAGGTTGCCACCATCTTTCCGATTGGAGTCGATGGCTCGCCTCACTCCGTTTGAAAAGAGGTGGTCAGGGCTAGAACCCAACTCGCCGGGTGAGCCGTATTAGTTTGGTTGATGATATGTATCGTCAATCAAAGACGGACGCTGGCGGGACCGGTTCTAGAACGGTGCCACTCTGTTTTCTCCCTCGTGTGTGTGTGTTTTATTTCTTCGCTGCTGTTCTTTAGGGCAAATTCGTGTGAACTACAATTGAGATAAAGAAGGAATAGCAGTCGCGCGCAGTATAGGACCATTAAATGTTAACATACGCGACATCGTTTCAAGGAACAGATAAATCATTGGTCAAAACAAATGAATTTGAATGAATTTTATGATTAGTTATATACGTATGTAACTCTTACCTTCTGGATATTTAACAGGCCTGGTATAAGACCATTTACTTAAATTGGGAATTGATATTGTAATTACCAGTGATGCATCTATCTGTGAAGAGAAAGCGGGAATGGGCATTCCTCTCAGAGGCTTTATCATGGTCATACTCCTTGCGTCTCCCGGATTATACTCCCATATTCGAAGCAAAGTAGCCATTCACTGCCTCTCACTTTATCTTCTCCGTCCGAGTCTTCTGTTCTGAATACATCCCTAAAAGCATGCGTGCCGTGCAGTTCCTATGGGTGCCAGACCATCGCGGCATATTTCTAAACGATGGCTGATACTCTCGCACTTTTATTTAAATTCCGTCTCACCTTTAATAATAATATCTGGGGTTTAACGTCCCAAAACCACGACATGATTATGAGAGACGCCGTTGTGGAGGGCTCCGGAAATTTCGACCACCTGGGGTTCTTTAACGTGCACCCAATTAGGTACACGGGACTCAAACATTTTCGTCTCCATCGAAAATTCAGCGGCCGGGCTTCTATTCCGCGACTTCTATCCAGTCGAACGCCATAACCACTAGACCACCGTGGCGGGGCTCCGTCTGATCCTTCTTTTGCTTGGGATAATAAAGGGTGTACCACTCGTCGGTTTGGTCTGGTGCCATCAAGAGCCTGAAAACATTGATCATTTTTTTACTAGTTTCACTGTCTGCTTAGCCATACGCGAATTTCTTGGTGACAAAAGAAGAATTCCTTGTTAATGTTATTCCCAATAAAAAAATTGGTTCTTCACAATAGCCGTGATGCAGCCTTAAGCAGCGACAGCCTCCGCGCGCGCTGGGAGTCTGCGTTGCTCATCTCGGACCTGGAGCACCAACTCTGGGCCGTCCAGCGAGCCGACGAAGCCGCTAAGGGCCAGCAACCCTTGGCCGAAGCCTAGGCGGGATCCAGACCCATCCCACCATTTCGCAGGGCAATCAATAGAGTTAATAGATCTGGTTGGGACTTCCTCTCACTAGTTGATTGTTATCTATATCGTATTACAGTAAAAGCTCGTTACATCGGAGTTTACGGCACCGGAAAAAATGTCCGAATTAACCGAATGCCGAATAGTCCAAAGTATCAAGAAAGCAGTTATTAATCTATACGTTTTCATTTGCTTTATGAATAAGTAAATCCATTCCTTATTTTGCATAACAGATATTGCTTCCTTCCTCGGCTCAAGATACCCGTGTCTGAAGCCGAAACGTGGTCTGAACTCATCTATTGCGTACCGCCACCACCACCACGCGCTCGTGACGATAACCTTTTCGCCCGAAATATGGCCGGCCACTGATCGCTTGTCCATCACAATGTAGCAAGCGAGTTTTATGCCAGCATGCGGACCGCGGCTGAAGCTCTTCACCTTCAACAGCTTCCACCATGTTTGAGTTTTGTGACGTCGCGCGCGCATTGCCCGAAGTCCCCGAAGTACAAACAAAGATGCTGGGTGCTGCATCCGCTGTGGACGAAAAAACCGTGGTCGCTAAAGACACGATCATAGCGTCCAAGCAATTCTGAAGGTACGCGCGCCGCCTACGTCCAGAGCCGATAGAAGAAAAAACGAAACCGCTTAGCACCGCATCTGCTACTGAATAAGCCTGGCTCACAAAAATTTAGGATGGAAACCAGGCCTATGCCCGCGGCCGTTTCGATTGTTCGCGAACGTTGTTTTCGCTTCTACGCGTTGCACATTTGCGACGCTCCGTGCTTGGCGCGCTCCGAGTAAACCGGGTTGCAGCCAAATATGATCGAAATAACGAGAGTCTGATGCCATTAAAAGATACATATTCTTGCCGGGACCAGAGAAAATGTCCGAATTACCCGATTTTCCGAATTAACGGGGGTCGTATTAACGAGCTTTTATAGTGTATTCATATATTCATTCTATACAAACTATTCATTCTTCAACTTTTGTTTATACCCTAGGGCACCAATTTATTCCTCATCCTTCATCTCAATTGAATTTGAAAATGTCCTCTTATATAAACTGCTGGTTTCATGGCCAATCCCCCGTAGTGGGTTGGAGCCAGGAATCAAGGCACAAGCAAGCAAGCAAGCAAGTTCCACTCATAGCAGATGCCGCGTAGTAATAATAATTGTCGGGGCTCTACGTCACAAAACCACGATATGATTATGAGGGACGCCGTAGTGAAGGGCTCCGAAATTACGACCACATGGGTTTCTTTAAAGCGCACGTACGTCTAAGTACACGGGCCTCCACCATGTGGCCTCCATAAAATTGCGGCCGCCGCGGCCGGGATTCGATCCCTTGACGTTCTGGTCAGCAGTCGAGCACCATAACCACTGGACCACAGCAGCGGGTCAGATGTCGCATAGGTCTTTTCAAAATCTTGTGTTAAAGGGACCGACAACTGGCCATAACACCATTAGAAGCTGGTGGAAATTAAAAGGCTGTGAATTACAGTGGCAGATGCAAGCATCCTTTTCGCAGTTTGAGTGGGACTACATTTAAAAGTGGCGTCTAAGTGTCACAAAAAAAAAACGGTATGTCGCGCAGCCTAGTGGAAGAGTCTTGTTGCCGCGCTATGGAGTCGTTCCGTTTGCTGCACGTAGTCGGATATTCTTTTACGCGCAGAATAATTAGTGCTCACAATTAGAGTGTGTGTATTATCCATCCCCGCTCTATAATCTGCTTTTTACGAGGTAAAAGTAGTTGACGCTGAGAAGCGGCGCTGCCTTCGCGGCAACTAGTGAAACACGTCGCGCCGCGGCGCATGCGCGCGGAGTGCACGCATGCGCAGCAAACCGCAGTGCACAAACACGAACCGCTGTCGCGCTCACGTCCCACTGTTTGCAGCATGTGTTGTGTGAACGACTTCAGAGTGGCCGCAGATCGAAAAATTCTTGTCATAAATGTTCAACTGCGTTTTCCGCACTTTCATTTTGTGATTAGACGCTATCATCGGCAAGCTTCCCGTTAAACAGGTACCATAAAGATGACTTGTCGGTCCCTTTAAGAAGCTGCTGCGGAATTTATTGCACCTGTTTGACTCCGTTGCTCTATTCCGTGGAATTGATTATTATGGGTCATTTGTAATAGTTGTGGGAACAGTTCTGTGAGCGGGTAGGGGGGGGGGGGGCTTTTGGTGAAACACCAAGGTCAGATCCATGATCCTGATCAACTCTTCCGTCAATACCAAATCATCACCCTACACCAACCCATAAATTACAAAACTACAACAATGATGTGCAACTCTTTAGCAAGCAATGCTCCTCTCCACTGTTCCTTCTTTATGCGTTCGCAATTCCAAACAAGGGCCCCGCCACGGTGGTCTAGTGGTTATGGCGCTCGACTGCTGACCCGAAGGTCGCGGGATCGAATGCCGGCCGCGGCGGCTGCATTTTCGATGGAGGCGAAAATGTTTGAGGCCCGTGTACTTAGATTTAGGTGCACGTTAAAGAATCCCAGGTGGTCGAAATTTCCGGAGCCCTCCACTACGGCGTCCCTCATAATCATATCGTGGTTTTGGGACGTTAAACCCCAGATATTATTATTAATTCCAAACAAGGGGTTGTCAAATTGGTAACTTCCATAAACCACTGGTCATAAATCTGTACGGGAAAAGGCGACTTTCTAGTGTAGGCACGCCATACTGAAATAATCTGTCAGTTCATCTAAAACAGCACGAAAATGTATTTTGATGCTCAAACGTCCTTACAAGAAACTGCATCAGAAGATTTATATGTTTTGTATTCTGGCATGACACGCTGTTAACCTAAATTATGTTTTGTGTGCTAACCCGAAATGCTATTAAACTGATGCACTGAAATATTAGATCTTTTAATTGTTTTGTATGCTAACCTACCTAAACTATTGTTAAACTTCTCTATACAAGTTATATGCTTTTGTTATGTCCTCTGTGATAATCTAACATGTCGTTAAGTTATTGTATGCTACTTTATCTTCTACCTGTAAGTGTATGTATGTTATAGTTGCATGGGTCCGTGCTAGCATTCTGCTAAGAATCCAGATGCTTTTAACATGTTTCTGTTTGACCATACTTTGTTTAATAATGTTCAATTCAATCCTCAATCCCGTGCAAGTATTTAACCCTCTGGGATTTTAAGTGGAGAAGAAATAACTCCTCCAACATCCGGGTCACAGCACAGAAATCAAGCTCTTGCACCACTCTCGTGCAAATTATGCACGTCACTCTGTCCAACCACGTCCCATTGGATTCCGGCAGACGACAAATAGGCCAAGGCGGAAGTATCCTTCAAAGTGAAAAATATAGCAAGGACGTCTTCAAGCAAAAGACTGCAACTGTGTAAACGTTACGCTAATAAGCACCTCATGGTCTTATAATAGGCACAGAAGAACGGTAAGGCGGACGAACATAGTGTCCCCTACCATACCTTTCCGAAGGAAATGCTCATGTTATTCATCCATCTATTCATATCCATTCATCCACCGCGTTCGTCTTCAGTACGTGACAAACGGTTCAACCATCCGATCCTTGCGTCATAGAGACGGTGCGCCCCCTTCCTCACGTGTCGCCTCGTCGTTCTCCGAAAGCGTAGTTTCAAAAAACGCCCCTTGAGACCGTTAGTTGCACAAATACAATAGGACAAAAGAACACTGGCCAGCGCATCCGATCGTCAGCGTACTCCATCTCTCCTTTCAAGTTTCAGCGTCCGAGCAACGGCGGTGTCACGCTTCAACGGGCACCTCGAACGGCCTCTGCGAGCCGTGAGGTTCTTTGGCGACGACCCGAGCGTGGGAATAACTGTAGTGGTCAATTGTTCCGGACAAAAACGGAGCATCTTTGCGAGCTTCTTCTAAGTTGGACTCCGATAACAAAGCGGTCTTTAGGCTGGGTGAACGATTGGGAAGGCTCGTTTCGTGTACGCTTGAGAAACACAATGGAGGGGGGCGTGATTCGCAGCTAAATACAGAAGGTGAGAACTGAGAACAAGTCCACTTCCTCCTCCTCCTCCTCATCCCTTCTCCTCGCGGTCTGACAGAGGGAGTTACGAAACATCCCGCCACCACGTGACTGGCACTCATCTCCACTAGGGGGACTTTTCTACTGGAGATCATAGAGTTACTGTATATGCTACCTTTAGGTAGCAGAGTTGCGCGCAGGTCTGGCTCAGTGGCTAGCAACCAAAGCTGTGCGGTGAAGCAGCACTCTGTTTTTGCAGGCGACGTGCCTACCGTGTCGCCGATCGACATGTTCGGCGTGTCAAAGGCCGGTGATTAACTTGAACGTCGACGACCACTGTCCATCCTGTTCGCTGCAGTGGCGGCGTCGATAAATACAAATAGAGGCTCTAGTGCCAGCTTCTACCCAACACATGGTTGCTAGCTGCGTTTGGAAGGCAAACGCGCAACTCTGCTACCTAGAGGTAGCATATACAGTAACTCTTAGGAGGTCAGTGGTGACACGTCCCGTGGGGAGGAGCGGGGGGGGAGAGGGGGCAGCGCATCCACCCCCCTCCCGTCATCTAAAGAAGGCGCCAAGCCTGCCCCGTAGTCGAACCTTTTTCGTCAGTGTTTAAAGTGCGCCGTTATGATCATGCAGCTTTTTGAGGGCTACGGCGTCCAAGGAGCCTTATGTTGCATTCCTTCTTCACTTCCCCCTTTTGCCCCAGGAAAGCCGGGGGCCAAAGGACGGCCATTCTGAGAAGCGCCTCATCGCTTCGTTATGGTAAATCTCTCGAGCAACTTCGGTCGGCTGGAAAAAAGTACTTGAACGTTTAGTGTTCCCGCTGACTTCTTGGCTGGAATGTTCTAAGATTGCCCCGCTTCGGCAAGAATATGATCTATTTTACATTAACTGAATGCCGGCTCGCTGAATTTATACTTATTCATTTATTTGCAGCTTACCCGGGAGAAAACTTCGGAAAAAAAATTGTGCTCTTATTTCTAGTGTCGCGCGTATTCAATGTATTATTTATTGTACAATAATAAAAACTATCGCCACACCGCTTCGGTTTCAGTTGGCTACAAATATGGCGATAAGTTAAATGACATGTCTACTTTTAGCTTGAGTTCTCTCTCCCTTTCAAATCTTCCCAACGGCAACCCTGTTCAGAGGTAGAGGCTTCAGGATAAGCACTGGCACGGTCACTTCGACGTCTTTCATCCATCATGTCGGCCATACTATCGTCGTCTTGTCTCCGTTCCAAGCTGGAACTTTCCTTAAAGCAGCCCTGCAACGCTTTCGCTGTGACTGTGCTGCGCTTTCCGCGCAGACCTGGTGTTTTTTCGTCATTCCGCTGAGAACCGTGTTACCCGCTAAACACCTGTAAGGCATTATGTGCACTTTGTTGATGCTGTGGCTGATGACGATGAAGAATTATGGCAGAGTCTTTGTAATGGGTTGGAAGCATTCAACAACCCACTCGTTGCGCAATTCGCATTGTGTGACACCTGGTTACAGAATTCGCGTTGTGTGACACCTGGTTGTTATTTTACTCTTCTACCACGCTACATTACATATGTTAATGTGGTTCCTTCCCGACATGAAGCCTGTGTAGGGTCTTTTTGCAAAGCAGTTTCAAGCACCGGCATGGCTCTGAGGTAGAATACTGGGCTCCCACGCAGAGGGCCCAGGGTCGAACCTCATTCAATCCCGGATATTTTTTTTTCTTATTTCGCGCGATAGTGGTTTCGGACACCGGAGGCGGCGGCGGCGGACAACTACGGCGCCAAAAACGACCCTTGTTGTGATTGTTGTGATCTCATAACAGCTTTCGCTGTAAAAGGAGGATTCTAACGGACGTGTGATACAACTACGACGTGAACAAGAGACCCGAAGCGCCATACATTTATTTTTATTCAGACTTCGGCTAGTGTTTCTTTTCTGTAAAGAAGAAACTGCTCATGCTGATAAAATTTTCTTCGCGTAAATTCGCTATGGAGTGCGGCTTCTATAATTTTACGTTTTGTGAGTTTCCGCGCTTTTGGAATGAAAATCCTTGCTATTGCTCTTTGATAGCGAAAATCCGCATCTTATCAATTTACCCGCTTTAATGAAGGTAACTTTAATGACTTCGTTTTAACGAGGGTTTACTTATATTGAGAGCGTTTTAAGCAACGACACGCGCACAACGCATTTTGCCTCCTTAATACGTAACTCGTGCGTGCTCTGTCCTGAATACGAACGCGTACATGAAAAAGTCACAGGGTCCCTCATGCATTTGCCTAAGACGACTCGAAGGCGAGAGCCTTCTTCCTTTTCTTCTCAGGCCTCCCTTTTTCTTAAGTGTTGATTCATCCCCCCCCCCAACCCCCCTCCCCCGAAAGCTTTCAACACCTCACGTGGTTTTTGCAGTGCCTCCGGGATCTGCCCACCTATGACCGAGCGCCGATATCATGTGAAGACTTCACCGTGTGACGCCATGATGACGTCACAAACTTTGTAGACCAGTGACGTCATGATGACGTCATATGGTCACATCATATGAGGTTATTTCGCATCACTCGTGTTGACGCAGACGCCGACGGTCACTTCTCGCGTTTGATGAGGCATCTAAGGCTTTCCGCCTTATTAACATTATTCGGTTTAACTGAACTAAGCGCGCGCACACGAAAAAGGAAGGACAACAGGACAAGACGAAGGTTTTCCCAGGCAAGACATGAAAATTGTGAGCTAACTATGGCGATTAACTACCAAAAAAAAATATCATTAAGGTACACAAACTCCTTCTCATGCAACAGAACTGAAGGTTGGCTGACGCACTGGTCTCCTCTTTTTCTTGTATGAAAAGCTTCAGTCATTTCATGAGTCATCTGTTTGCTATATCGAAAAGTTATTTCAATGCATGTAAAACAGGATAGCAGCCGCACTCCTTGCAACGTGCTGCAAGGTGGGAAGCTCCTAAAGACTTAACTGCTGACTGATTCTCACTCAGGCGCATATTTTCATGTTTCGTCTGTGAGAACTTGTTGTGTAACGCATTCGTCGGTCATTTGTTTGTATTTATATGCTTCCTTGTTGAATAAATATTTAAGTTGTGAGTAAGCGCTTGTCTTGTTGTCCTTTCTTCTTCGTCTTCGTCTGTGAGCACTTAGTTCAGTCGAACCATGCATTTCAACCAACTAGCCCAGTTGTCGATTCTCTAACATTATTCGTGTTTCGGCTCTGTCACGTATCGTGTGCCTACAGTCAACAGACGAATCACTCGAATGATTCATCCATTCATTGAATGGCATGTCAGCGCGGCCGCCCGTCTGGACTTCTGTCGACAGGTGATTCAGCCAACACGTCAGAACAGAAGACAACAATAAAACAGAAAGGTTAAAGTGAGTCAGCACGCTACCTGGAATTTGCATAATGGCGACACGCGTGCGCACGTGACACAACACCCGGTGTGTGTGGTCGCTTTGGCGTCGACCGAAACGCAAGGCCGACAGGGCGGCGCGCATGCGTGCAGACGACAATTCAACGCAACACGACGTCTTCTCCAAAAAGCCACTGTTGTACGCAGGCGTCGCTTTTGTTGAATACGGCCTCGCAGCCGCAGTTGCGAACGGCAATTTTCAAATTGTCGTCGCGCTGCTCGCGCCGTGCGCACGCGCACTTTCGTAACTACCACCCCGCCCTTGTGCCTTTTTCGACGCGTGCGAAAAGCCTTCTCACGGCGTTCATTTCATTGTACCCGAGTGCAGTGTGTCGACTACTCGTAACCATCGCCTCGCCCTGCAGCTCACGGCTACAACGGCGCGCTGACAATGAGGCGCAATTTGCATTCAATTACGGGCCTGCATGCCAACATCATGCATGTGTCGGCTGTGGGCTTTGATAGCAGGCCACTGCTGCGTGCACAGTACACCTATATGCACTTCATTATGTATCCGTATGAAAAGAGGCCACTCGTACATGATAGAGTGTGTTATAGTTACTCCGACGACAAGTCAGAGTGGTTTAATAATATCTCTATCAGGGTGTCGGAACGGAATGTCTTTTGTTTCGGTTTTAGTTTCGTTTCACCGCAAAAAGATCCCGTTCCGTTTCTGTTCCGTAACGGGTCGTTACGGTTTTTTTTTTTTTGTATGCAAAAATTTGAAGTTAAGGTAATCATAAAAAACACTTGATTTGTGATGTAGTTACTTGCCTTCCTCTTAAGAAAGTGGGACAAGGGTGAAACACGTTCTTGCCACGTTCCTCAGAGGAGCGGAAGTAACTTTACCACGAATTCTTACCAACTAGCACAAACTAGTATATACTTCAGTCATACTATTTATTTTCTCAAAAGTCAATTACGATTTCTTTAGCGGGCTCAGTGCTTTGTGCCAAAGGAGTGAGCACGATCTCAGGAGCAGCACGTCATTTAGTGTACTCTCTGATGTGCGAGACCGCTGTTCTGATGAAAACATCACCAGGCCTGCGCGGAACACGCAGCAAAGTCACAGCGGAAGCTAGATGAGCGGCCTTTCTAGAGCCCGTTGTACACTCTCTTGGGGCAACTAATACGTGTACATATGCGAAGTACCCACTACACCATAAATTACCGTAATTTTTCTGAAGTAGCGAAGCAGCCACTATGCCATTTCTCGTCATTCTTCGGATAATCTTGGTAACCGCTACACATCTGTAAGGCATTATGTGCACTTTGTGCTGTAGTTGATGACGATGAAGAATTATGGCTGAGCCCTTCGTAACGGGTTGAAAGCATTCAACGACCGACTCGTTGCGCAATTCGCATAGTGTGACGCCAGGTTGTTATTTTACTCTTCTGCCATGCTATATTACATATGTTAACACGATTCCTTGCCCGACATGACGTATGTATAGAGTATTTTTGCGAGGGAGTTACAAGCTCCAGCCTGGCACTGTGGTGGAATACTCGACTGCCACGCAAAGGGCGCGGGTTAAAATCCCATCCGATCCTAGAAATTTGTTTCTCATTTCATTTTGAATGCGGAGCATTTCTTAGCGAACCCACAGCAGTTTGAGTGTTTCCATCTATCCATCTATCTATCTGGCTGCTCTCGACGTGATCGCCTCTTTAGCTTGGTGTAGACCAAAATTGGCATGGGAGGGTAAGAGAGTTTGGCGAATATGACCGTCTGGTCATGACATGAATAACGTCAAAATTTTGTCGCGTACGTCGTCAAACCATTTCCTCCAGACACGTGTGGCACATACCCGTATACCACGGGCAACGGTAAGCGGGTATGCGCCACAGGTGATTGACAGTTTATATCTTCCTAGGAACAGCTAGAGCAGAAACTGGTAATTTATATGCGAGATCGTAAAGAAAAACCGATATCGGCAGCGTTGACCCGACGAATGCAAAGAAGAAAAATCAGGATCCGAGCAGGAATCGACCAAGCATTCTGAGTGGCAGTCAGGTATTTTGCCAGAGCCACGCCACGTCTTGAAACTGCTTTGGAAAAAGACCATGTATGCAGGCGTAATGCCGGAGCAGTGTCAATTCTGATTGCAGTGCTGGTTATCTAGTTTTATAAAAAAGCAATAAACATTATATTATGTACTCCTATGATACGGGCACAATGTCGGGTTAAAGGGGCCCTCTAACACTCTTCAACCCCCCATTTTTTACTCGTGGATTGCGTAGACTGAAGTACGGACGAACTAGTGCAGCAAGAACGGCAGCAATAGCGGCACGCAGTACGAAGTTATTCAATTTAGAAAATTCAAAATACAAGAAAAAAAATGCCTGCCCTCAACTCGATTTTCGCGGGGTCACGTGACCACATTTCACTCTCTGCTGTGACGTCGGATGGCGCTCCAATGAAATGGGCTGAAAGCTCTTACGTAGGGGAAGCTCGCACACCATTGTTGCTTCTCCTTTCCAACGTATTGTTGACGTCGTTGCCATAGTAACAAACGTGGTTCCTCCTGACTTGTCGAACTTGAGCGGGCGCTACTGCTTCGTAGCGAGGCTGGGGAGGCTTTGTCTGCTGTTCCTTACAACGACATTCCATGTCATTCCCTCTTCTCATTCTGAGAAGGGAATTTGTGGAGCGGCATGGGCGGTTAAACACGGTCGCCCCTACGCGGGTTGTTCGGTGAGCAGCCCGACGAGTTACAAGTGTGCAGCGACAACAATTCAACGAAGAGGATTACTTGCACCGTTTCAACAACAATCATGAGCCTACCGCATATGCGGAAAGAGGCAGCTCGCAAACGTACAGACGCAAAAAGAAGGAAGAGGGGCAAGCGTTTCATATGGACATCCGACCGGCGCAGGCAAAAAAAAAAAAAAAGAAAGCCAGAGCAACCAGAGGCGAAATGGCAACCGGCGCCTCTGTCGTACTTTGTGGTTGTAGTGATATTTTTTGTTGCGACGGCGGCTATTTGGAGTTCATTGAAAAAGCACAGAAAAGAAAAACGAAACACAATAGTAATCTCAACTTTGATGCAACGCCGTTATTACTTCTAAGGTTACATTTATCCAATCATAGGCCAGCGCCCATCTTCGTCATTTCCGCCCGCAATAGTTCTGGCAAGCGCCACTACGCGCTGATGCGGTCAGCAGCGATGTAGCGACTTCAACGCGTGATTAAAATACTAAATAATTTGATATCGGTGCTTAAACTTATGCTAAAATTATCCCCAGCCATCAGTGTACGCAACCCGCAAGTAAAAAATGGGGGGTTGAATAGTGTTGGAGGGCCCCTTTAACGTCAATTGTGGTTACAGTGTTGGCTCCGCTTTCATAGAAGTCTAATAAACATTACATTTGCATTCCTGTGATTCAGCGAGCTATATTCAAGCGTTGCTCGACCCCGGAGGAATACGCTAACAAAAGTTACGTATGATATTCACAGCATCGCACCGTAAAGTGCCATTCGTTTCGATAATACTCACGTCTGTACTCCTTAAGTTACCCTATAAACGCCAGTGTTGTCGACGTGCCTGGTAAGGCAACGATGTGCACACAGCTACTACGCTTACAGAAACACGTCAATCCAGCTCGTAACGCTTGGATCAAAGCCAAAAAATGCAACATAACTACTCGCTGATTGCTTCGCATGAAACCGATTTTCACAAGGTGTGGGAGCTGCCGAATTTCTTTCTTATTTCACGCGATAGCGGTTACGGACACCGGTGGCGGCGGACAACTATGGCGCCAAAATCGGCTGTTGTGATCTCATGACAGCTTTCGCTGTAACAAACTTTAGCGTTGACAATGGCCTCTCCACGCTGGCCTGCGTGACAGACGCGCAGAAGTCCGCTTGCGTTAATATAAACATCTCTGGTTGCCACTGCTTTCGTCTTTCGCACAATTTCAACATATCTTTGCTTTGGAATTCCTGCCTGAGGTACGCGCTAATACTGTACACTGAGATATACATAAGTGCTCACGTTGCATGACCTCAGTTGATCCGGATTGCCAAGTTTCCTCGTGAGCCGAAAAACGATTTAAAAAATTTCGGCTTCACTACGGAACGAAATAATACATAACGTTTCGGTTACGTTTTCGTTCCGGTCAAAAATATAGTTTTTTTTTTGTTTTTGGTTTTCGTTCCGTTCCGACACACTGATCTCTATAACAGCGACCTTTATCGCAAATTACGTAGAAGTTCTTTGAAGATTGCTAGAGCTCACCTCTGACGCAGTGCACTCAGTATTAATACAGCTATTAATGACATATATTTTAAACTACTGTTATGCGTATTTCATTGGTGCGATGTATTTTGCGTTGAATTTGTTATTTATTGCTTTTCACATGGCACTGGGTTTCATTCGATGTAGTGACTTCATAACATTGTATAACTGACACGTTGTATAACAAATTTTATAACACATTGTATAAATCATTGTGTAATACTGTATAACGCTGTATAACACATGTTTGAATTTTATGCTGCAACCGCATGCGCCTGAACTACCGAAGGGAAGTTGGCCTTTCGTCAGGTGTATTGAAACACCTTTAACCAAATTTTCCTCGGTCTGCACTGCATACTGTGAACCGAATAAAGCCTTTTCTCTTTCTATTTTTTCTACTTATAAGCAATGACCAGAACTCTCGACGCGTACGCTTCTAAAGCATAATATAATGTTGTAAACTCGCACTTGACATGTCAAAGTATGTCGTCGTTAGATCGGGCAAAAGAGAGTGATGGGGTCTTCGTGAGCCAGCAGAGCGAAAACAATTATAACTGATACAGGAAGTGTAATCAGAGTGTAGGTCCGTTTCGCAGGCAGAGAAAGCAGCAGCACTGTGAATTTCTGTAAGCGAGGTCATGCACTGAAAGCTGTCATTTTGCCATACAGCCAGTACAGCCTGCAGCAGCTGCCCCGTATCTCTAGATCTGTTTATGTCAAGAAGTACAGTGCGTGGGAAGTGCGAATCGTACAGCGAAATGGCGCATGCTGACGTCACGCGAATATTACCTGAAGTAATTTCGAGACAGCCTTAGTGGGGCGTTCCGCTAACTATATATTTTCAAAGCAAACGAACGCATTCCTTTGTTTCGTATAAATTACAATGGGCGTTAGTATGTGATTGGCTTGCTTTGGCACGAAGGTACGTGTCAGATTGGTAGCTTGCGGCCGCCTTATAGGGTTCTGTGTTTTCGGATGAATCCGAAAAAAATCCAATAAACACTAGCAGGTAAAATTTTTGACAATTCGGATTTCTTCAATAAACTTCGATTTCAACGGCCAATATGACCCTGTTATGTTCTTTATCCAAAGGGCATGTGCTAAACGGTAACTTGGAGGAATGGAATGCTGGGCGAGTGATGAATAGAAATAGCGCGCAAAAAAACGTGGGACAAGGCAAAGAAAGCTACAGGACAAGCACATTCTAAGCGGTCATTGATAGACTGGCCGGTTTGGCCGATATAAACATTACCTCGCGTGAACAGTATCTCGTAGACCGCAGACATCGCACATTTAACAAAGGGCTTGTCGCGCATGGAGCAAAAGGCGTCAACGTATGTCGGGCTCCCGGGAGCGCGAGACGACATCTCGATATACGTTCCCCTGGTGGCAGTGGGACGCGCCAGACGACATCTAATATACGGACGTCGTAAAGCGTACTTCCGTCTATTACAACAATATTTAAAGTTGTAATACGCACAAACGCAGGTGCTTTGTATTCAAGTGTTCGTGCTTGTGTGTATATGTGTTTGTGCGTTCAAACCTTCCAGACTACTGAAATAGTTTTCGGGTTCGGATATCATTTCATCTAAGACGTTGGAGTATTGAGAATGATGTAAAAATAAGCTCCTAATTTCGGCGAATAGGGGATTTATAAATAATAAACTCCGATAAACGCCGAATTCCTGCCAAAAAAAATAATAAACTCCGTTAGATCACCCTCCGAATTTCAAGAAAATTACACCATCTCCCACTCAAGGGAACCATGAGAGAGAGAGAGAGATAATAAAACGAGAGAAAGGCAGGGGGGTTAACCAGAACTGTAGCATCCGGTTTGCTACCCTACACTACCGTGAGGGGATGAGAAGCAGCGTTGGGGGCGCACACCAAGTTTCCGTTACGTTCACTCGGCGTTTCCGTTAGTGTGTGAGGTTTGTATTTAGTGTTTGTGTTATCATTACGTTGCGTTCGTGCGTTGCTTTCCGTTAGCGCCGATTGAACGAGTGGCGCCGACGTTGACGTTACAACTCATCTGAACGGGAGCGAAGCGAGAATGACAGAAGCCGACCGGGCGTACGCGCTTATATGCACATGAAATGGGGGAGGGATAGGAGAGTGTGGGTTGCAGGCTGTATTTGGCTGTAGGCGCTGCGCCGTGCTCCCTATAGGGCTGCAGAAATTAGGCATCTCATTCTGCCTTCAATCACAATTATTATTATTTGGCTGCGGCGCGGCTGCATCACGTGAGAGGAGAGGCTGCGCCGCGGCTTCAGCGCGGGGGAGGAGAGGAGAGAAGGCGACCGAACACCTGCTAAAGGAGGAGTGGGAGAGAGAGTAGGCGCATGCGCAGTGGAGCAAAAGCTGCTTCGCATCTAAAAAATAAACACCGAAAACACGGAGCCCTATACTTATAAGTATACGCTTTAGTATAAACTCCCAGACATCTAATAATCATATCTGGAATTTTTGCTTGCCAAAACCATGATATAATTATGAGGGGCGCCGCAGTGGAGGGCATCCTTAACGAGCGCAAGCATCTAGCACTTCGCCCTTATCGATATGAGACCGCCGCGTCTGTGATCGAACCCGCGACTCTCGGGTCAGCAGCCGAGCTATGAAACCACTGTAGCGTTCACCGCGGCGGTTCAGACAACTATTTCGGATAAGAATTTCATTCTATTTCACTCATCAACAGCTGCGGTGTTCAGTTCAGCGTTCAGTTCGAATACGGCAGCATTGCAGCAATTTGGAATACCAGCGTTTTGAACCAATCAGAGTGGTGATAGCAGCACCCAAGACAAACCAGACCTCACAGCATGACCAATTCGACAACGCTATAGATCTTTCCATCGAAGGCAGGGAGCACCTCCTTTCCGGGAGTGCAAAGGCTAACGTCGCTGCCTCCTGCAGTGAATTTTTTGGGAAGTCAGCATACTTACAACAGACCATAGCAGAATATGGCGGACCACAAGGAGCCCTCGCCAATGTCTGTAATAGTACTGCTGGAGTGTGTTAGCCGAATTTCGCCACGTTGACAAGATCGCCATTGGACAGCTTCGAGTTTAAACCTCCTTGGCTTCGAGCAACTCACGGGGCGGCTTATCACCGTTCCGCATTGGCTCAAAATAACTGCGTGGATAAAATTGACGGCGCAGCTCGCAAGCGGTGTGATATCGCCACAGCGAAGAGGTATGTCAAGAACAACGAGCTTTTCACACATATACCGGGTGTCCCAGCTATCTTTAGCCAAGAGTTAAAAAATGCAATATTAGAGGCAGGCGAGTGAAATCAGTTGCAAATTGCTGACAGTCACCTTGCGCACTACAGACAGTTTTTGTTTGGTGATTAATTAATTTGTTAATTAGGATTATTTAACTATATTGCTAAATATTGACTTTAGGCAAGAAATGCGGCTTGCAAAGTTCGAGAGCGTCTTCATAAACCCCAACTGCACTATTTGCGATAAAGAAAGACTCACGTATAGCATTTTTTCTAAGCTGCAAAGAAAGCCCGCGAAATACAAAAAGAACCACGTGACTAGCGCATTCGCGCGCAGCGAATATGCTGCTCTCGGCCGCGGTTTGAGCGAACGAAATCAGCTGAGGCCGCGACTCGCCGGCTCCGCTGCAGCGGTAGGCCGATAAGTTGGCGGTGGTTTCTTGGCCCGCGTCAGCCAGTTGGCACGCGTGACGGTGCAAGTTGTAGCGAGCGCTCTCTAGGTTTGATGAGTGCTACCACTCATCAAGCCATAGTCAAGCGTTGATATCCATACCACGTGGTCAATTGCTGTTGGTCGTTTCAGCATGTTTGTCTGCTTGTGTGATGTCTACCGTAACATAGCTCACTGAAAACGGACTGTCTTTCTCTTGTATAATATATGCAAAGTTTGCTCTCATTAAATTTTTATTCTATAATGTGCCTGTTCCTGGGTTGATATTGAATATGAATATTACCATTCCATCACGTGTATGACGTGCCCGGATTCCGATATGTCATGACGTATACACGACAGGCATGCAATGTTGTTCATCTCGACACCTATCATTCATGTTCTTCATGCCCTCGTACATTCCTATGGAAAATTTGGCGTATACCATCTTAAGGAGAAGACCACGAGAGCACCAAGACGTGGGTGGTGAGAGAAATAAATAGGCGTGGTCAAAGTGTACAATGCTTATCAAAACGTGCTTCGTCATTTAAAAAGAAACGTTTGCAGTGGGATAGCAGCCCCGCCCGCAACTTCCCGGTCGACAAGCCGAGCTGGGCTACGGCCATCCAGTGCTCCCAACCTGGGAGCCTCGCACGGCTCACGACAGCACACTGAGACCTCGAACCGCCGAGATGGCCGAGGAAGTGTGATGTCATCCCACCGGCTGGTGTGTTCTTACTCTGATGAAAACCTGGATGATGCGCTCGGCACGCTTCCTCCAGATGCTGGCAATTCTCACCAGGGCTCAAACCCACCGCCTACCAGGGTGTGACAGAGCGATTCGAGTCACTAGGCCACAGCCCTGGTTATGTAGTTAGGGTCAGGCGGGGTTTATATCTTTG
This sequence comes from Rhipicephalus sanguineus, assembly GCF_013339695.2. Classification (NCBI taxonomy): domain Eukaryota; kingdom Metazoa; phylum Arthropoda; class Arachnida; order Ixodida; family Ixodidae; genus Rhipicephalus; species Rhipicephalus sanguineus. The sequence continues at coordinate 118,834,314 of NC_051182.1, read as the reverse complement.
CTCATCGTGGCTAAAACAGAAAGACGCCTTTAGCGATGGGAAAGGTGAAGATATTTCGTGGCTGCGCATGCCATGTAGTCTCTTTGATATGGAATGACCTTCCATTGTCTGGATTACCGTTCCACGTGCGTCGCTTGTCACATTAATTCTGCGCACCGTAAATGATACAGGGAGAAAGAGAGGCGACTTGTTTGTTTCTTTCGCTCCCCCTCGTGTCACTTCATTCATGCTCTCGCTGGTTTGTTAAGCATGGTTAAGCATATTGAGTGATTGCAGCAAAAATGTGACGCACCGGAAAGATACGCAGACTAAAAACTGGCGTTTATTGAAACCCTCTGCAGGATATATAGGTGCGGCTATTTACAGTTAAAAAAGTGGTGGTCAAAGATTAAAGAGAGTGGGACAATTGTCATGAAGGTAGTCGATTTCTTTATGTGATATCACAACTTATGGAGCGCTGATACAACCTGTGCCTTTCATTTTTATGGAGATAGCCTCTATAATGACACGAGCGTCCGCGTCCTTCCTTTTGGCGATCACTTCCGTGCTGTCAAAGAGTGCTTGGCACCCACAGGTCCGACAATGGTCTGAATGGTGGCCTGTGACTGCGCTTGCCTGAACATTGTTCGCGTGTTCTCTTGCTCTGTCGTGCACGCAGCGTCACGTCTGCCCTATGTACAGGGAACCACGTGACAGTGACATGCTGTATACCACGCCCTGGTCACACGGCGCGTACTTCTTCCTGCGCTTCACCTCGCATCGTGTTTCCACATTGTCGTCGCTGACGTGCCTGCACTTCCTGCACGTCATGCGTCCTTTCCGTGGGACAGAACACACCACCTGCATAAGAAAATAATTTTCGGAGTTCCCCATTGACGGCAATGGGGAGAGCTTGAATGAGGAAGCTGCCGTATGACCAAATGGGAAGATAGCCGTCAATGGGGGACTTCAAAAATTATTTTCTTCCTTAACAAAAATTATAACGATAAAACTTGCCATATGAGAAGAACTCTTTGCTTTCGATTGAGGTATAAAGCTGATTTTTTATTGGAGCACCACGTGGTGGAAATTGTGTCCCGTAAAATGATGATTTTATCAAATTCGTGATTTTTTCGCGTAAAAGTTAGAAACATGAGTGGTCCGAAAATATTTTTAACGCAAAATGTACCTTCTGTAGAGTAAGTATTCATAACTGAGCTATATTCACATAGCGAAATAAAAAAGTGCGAACATAGAACATTTTCACAAAATTTCTGGGGGCGTAGACTATGGTAGAAAAAATGCAGTAATATTATTGAGCTTCGAACACTTTACACAAATGCCTCTGCTTAATATCTGAACCAAATTTGGTATTGCAACAAGAAACGATACTCCCAGAATAACTTTTCTGACAAACCACACTCAGACGACATTATGCGACATTCGGAAGGTTCCCAGGTGATCAACATTTTTTTTTTTTCTCTCCGAAATATTCTAGCAATTTACTGTTCTCAATGCATTAAATAAGGACAATTTTTTTTCGATTTCATTCGAGATGGTCGCCAATATGGCTGGGTCGTATGGCGTGGAATGCCTTCAAATCCGTGTAATTCTTTTTCCCATCTGAAGCTTTGTGCACTACACGTGGTGTGGCACTACTTTCGGAATGGGCCCACCTTTGACAGAGCGACGACGTCATGTAATGACGCCACAAATTTTGGCAATATGTGACGTCATCTGAGATCACGTTACTCGTCGCATCGTTCGTGTTAACGCCGACGGTCATGTTGGTATTCTATTTCAGCATCTAGCGCACAAGACAAGAACCATCGAAGACAGGCACTGTCTTCGTTTGAATTGTCACTCCGTCATTGTCTTGTGTTGTGCGCTAGATGCTGAAAAGTAAATTTTGAAGGCGCGTGAGCACATGTTTTGACTGGGAATTCGCGATTCAAGCTAACGAATACAGTCTCGGAAGTGCTGTCATATGCGGTTACGAGACACACTGCAAACGACAACTCGCGGTGTGTCACGAAGTGCCGTGGCACCAGGCCCGTAGCCGGGTGGGGGGGGGGGGGGCTTGCCCCCCCCCCCCGAAATTTTGATAACACATGGTGTTTTATCGAAAATAAATAATGAAAATGGTCGTTTTGCTCAAATATATAGTCAAGGCTTTCATCAAGTGCCCCCCCCCCCCCAGAAAAAAAAAAAAATTCCTGGCTGGGCCTGCGTGGCACACAATGCTGGAAGTATCGAAGATACATGTATCTTCGATACTATCTTAGATACTCTTTTGGTATCTTGTATCTGTATCGCGATACGTCCCACACGACGAGTATCTGTATTTCCGATACATTTAATAATGTATCGTGTATCTTAAGATACAAGATACTGCTATAGAAACAACACTTTGCGAAAGAATAAATGGCGGCTGAACTCCACTTTTCAACTAATACTGTTGTAACTGTGCCTCCTGAATAAAACTAACGACAGTGACACTCTTTCATCCTTCAGTCACAGTCCTCCAGCCAGGGCGGCCAATGAGGTCTGCGCGTCCCTGTAGGTGGGGCAGAGTCAAGTGGTGGCGCTTGCGCGATCTCGATCAAAGCAAGCGCGCGAACGTCTACGCGCAGCCGACCTCTTGTTTTCTTTATTTTTAGTTGTGTCGGTGCCATGACACTTCCTCGTAAACACTGCATTGTTCAGCTACTACAATGCGTGCGGCGTCTTTCGCGCAAATTCTTATGCCGCTATAGTCGTTAATAAAGTTTCTTTCGCGTGGTACTTCGTTACGAAGTCTGAAGAAAACAAGAATTGGGTTGCTTTGCGTCTCTGCTTTCACGCAACAGCGATTTGAAACATCTCATGGATGCATGTTTGACTTACAAACGATGAGATTGGCTTCTATGCAAATGAGATTCTAACAACCGTCCCACCACCAGTGCCTATGCTAGAAGCAATAGAACGAGCACCTACGTAACAGAAGATGTCTAGGCCCTTATGAAAAAATTTAATGTGTATTAATAGACAGACTAATGTCTTTAGACATAAGAATCATTATACTGTCTAATGCCAGTCTAATGCGCTTTCTAATGCACACCTAATGCGAGTCTAATAGTAATTGGCCACCGTTAGTCTATAGAGTCATGACGTTAGAGTTTCCGATGACCATTGTCTAGTGAAACGCAATTGAACATATGCATTAGGTTGACATTAAACACCATATTGCAGACCTAGGCCTTATGCCAGCAACAGCATGTTTGCTGCACACAGGTCAATAAATATTTTTGTGGTTAACAATACAAAAGTGTGTATGCTTTAGACGATTGTCACATAAACGCCAGCAGACCATTTCGAGCAATGACTAGATCACCATTGTTCTTTACACGTAACAGTCTTTCAAAGCCAGTCAATAATCTTGCAGGTCTATGATACACGCATTTGTAAACGAGCGCTAAATTGCCAACCTATTTAGTTTCTATAGGACAATAAATGGGGCTAGTTAGTTAAATTTTGTATTTCCTACGAAAGAGCTCTTTTGCAATCACAAACAAACGAAATAAGACCAGGCGAAAGATTTCAGAAGAAAGCGCTTTTCTATTTAATTTCTGACTCAGCACTGACGATAGGGTCTCTTGTGCTGCACTGCCGTGGTGGTACAGTTGCTGTATTTGAAACCTGCAAGAGAGAGTGTTAATATTAGCTTGGCACTGAAGCATACAGCTTAGGGCAGCATGTGAACAGATGTTGCAATTTATGATTAATGCCTTTTTTTCAGAACAGTGGTATAATTTTTACCATTTTAACTGAATAATCCATCTGTATCAATGTCCAACTACATAGCCTTGGCTTCATGCTGCTTTGATCAAAAACATAAGAAAACAAACCACTATATATCACTTCAGAGGGCTGTGGTTTCGTAGATTGGCCAGCTATTATAGACAGACCAATTAGCTCTGTTAGCTTCTTTGATGTAACATTTCATAATAACGTCCTTTCGCCACTCAAATGGTACTCCATGCATGACTGCTGCATGCATCAGTGAGCCTATTCCACCTCCTTTGTTTTAAACAAAACTATCACAGAACAATTTGTAGCTCATGCTCAGCTTGTGCAAGGTGAATCTGAGGAATAGGAAAGTGGAATGTGGAGCTGAGTCTTGGTAAAACAGCTAAAGAAATGCTAAATTCTAGTGAAAAGAATCATGAAATGGTGTGTTCTGTAAGAACCTACAATATATTTTACCGGTATGCATGCTGTAACAAGTTATGGGTCATTTCTACAAAAATTTTGAAAACAAGGCATTAGGGAAAGCGAGCCAAAGCATTTTTGTATTATTACCCCTGGTGACTTTTGCATATTATTCGATAGCTAAAAGTACATTCATTATGTACCTTGAAGAGGCGACAAAAGTTTTATGAAAATGGAAATATTTTTTCCCGGTTCCATGCTTTAAAGTACACATTTACAATGTTAGCTAGCAAATATTGCATAGTTATGAAATTGATCACTTGTCTTTTAGAAAAACAGAAGAATCCACATTGGAGTACGTCGGTACTTGTTGAACATCTTGACAGGATAGCACAGCTATTCAAGGAAAGAGCACATAGCAGAGCTAAACTCAAAACTAACCTTTTTTAGAAATCACGCAGACGCTTAAAATATCATCTGAACCCAAGTGTTCGCACAGAGATAACATCATCTACAGTGCATGTGCAAACAGCAAAATGGAATAATCAAACGTACACCCAGGAGGAAAGAGGATCATGAGCTAAGACACCGACACAGAAAGAAGAGAGGAGCATTGTCCGTGTATTCGCTCGCGCTCCTGTTCCCTCCCGAGTATGTACCAAAATGCCCAGTTACAAGTATTGCTAAAATGTACATCCTTCCACAATAGTATGAATTCATTCGACAATTAAAGCTCCCTGTCAAACAAGGTTATTCAAGGCACCATCACACAGTGCATTACACTTCTCTTTCTGTGGTAGGCCTCAACCTATGTCGTGAACTGTGCGATATACACAGATTCCTGGTATCTTTATAGATTGTGGGGTGATAATGTTCCAAAAAATGTGATGAAACATATGAGTATCCGATGCCTTCTAATGAAGGCTATCTCCGATTCAGATTATCAAACTCTCAGGCTGATCGATCATCTGACAACAATGCTTTGTTAGAAGGAAATGGGTACTCCCATGTTGCACGACATTGCTTAAAACATGGTTGCACCACAACCTATAAAAACACCATAAACCTGTACATAGCAGTAAGGTCAGAACAGGGACTATTAAGGCCCACAACATAGAAAAATAGAGCAATGGAATACGCTATGAAAGTGTGGCCTACAGCTTTGCATGAAAGTCAATTTTCAATGTTGCATCACTTCATGACATAGCGGTAGAATATATGTTTCATTGCCTCCTTTTACTGTTTGTCAATGCCTGTAGATGACGTCATCTATGCAAGAACTTGTGGTTACACATAATACTGAAACGTTAATACTTATCGTAGAGACATGTGAAGGCAGGACGAGGAGGGACACACAAAGGTGCTAACTTTCAAGTAATTTATTTGGACTCAGATCATACATATTTATAATTTTAAGGAAAGAAAAACTCAGGCATGCGCAGGCACAGCTGCGTCCAGGAAAAATAGTTCTTTGTTTGTTAAATATAGTGACGGCACACTAACACAATCTTGGCAAAGATAATGAATAGTTGCTGATTCAATAATCAATCCAATGTACAGTATAGTATTATCACTGTGTGGCTAACCGGCAACTGCTGCCTCTTTTTGCATTGTTGCAGTGTTCCCTGAGCCTTCCTTTGAGACAATGGCCCATTTTCCCTAGATAATGCTTACCCCATAATAGGGGTATCTCATAAACGATGCCTTCTTTGCAAAGCATGTAACGTACGTGTCCTGCGATTCTTATTCCAGCCAAGCCTCCTTTGAGCAACTGCATGGGTTGGTGCTTTTGCATAGTTTAGTATGCTTATTTGAAACCGGGATCACAACGCTGATGTTTGTCTTAGCACCAACCATGTTTATGCTGTCGGATATCCTGCGCAGATGTGGCATAGCAGAAACATACTTCGGCGATCAAGATTCGGCGTTGTTTTGGCCTAGCAACTGTAAGGTGGTTTTCTGAGTAGGGCTTCTGCAACCGGTACAGAAAGGGGAGCAGGATATCCTGCTTGCATCCACAAGCAGGATATAATTAAGGCTCGTCCACAAAAAATGGGAACAGGACTTTTTAAGGCGTTATCGAGGCAGTGTCAGACAATACACCTTTTTATCATTATTTAGTGGGAGGAACTAAAAGGTAAGAATGGCTTGTTTCCCCTCAGTTCGTATGACTAGCACATGCAGTTTTATGCATATTAAATCGTACATTCAGGAACCTGATAGTACAATACTCGCCCGATGCTCGAGGGTAAGCACCATTGGGTGTAAGTAATCACGTGCAAGTGTTACGATGTTAGTGGCTTCAGATTCGACAGAACCTTTGTGGTAATCTATAAAGAAAGAGGTAGTCATCCTCATATCTTAAAACCCCTGTGCTTGTATATTGCACTAAAAAATCCTGTTCCCATTTCTTTTGAATGAACCTTAATTTCAAGAACTCACCGGATGCCAGCAGGATATCCTGCCCCTGTTTCTGTACCGGTTGCAGAAGCCCTACTCAGAAAACCACCTTTCATTTGCCAGGCAAAAAAAAAAGACTAATCTTGATGGACGACGAATTTTGCCACTATGCCATATTTGCACGGGATATCCGTCAACATAAAAACGATTGGTGCTTGGGTAAACATCAACATTGTGCTCATGGCCTCAAATCAGGATTCTAAGCTAAGCAAAAGCAGCAACCCAGATACTCACAAGGACGCCTGGCTGCATTAAGAATCACAGGGCACATTACGTGCCCTGCAAAGAAGGCGCCGTTTACCAGGTACCCCTATCATGTGGTAAGCGTTATGTAGGGCAAATGAGGTAGTGTCTCAAAAAAAAGGCTCAGGGAACGCTGAAACAACGTAAAGAAAGGCAGCGATGACTGGTCAGCTACACATTGGAGCACAACTTTGCTTTACACTTTGATGAGAGTTTCATTGTGCATAGGCACATTGACAAGCTACTACATTGATCATTGAATCAGCAACTATTAATAATGTTAGCTGAGATTGTGTTAGTGTGCCATCACTATCTTTAACAAAGAAAGAACAATTTTTCTTTCGTGCAGCTGTGCCTGTCCATGCCTGAGTTTTTGTTTTCTTTTTGTTCAATGCATAAGTAAGTGTGATCCACGTGCAAATAAGTAATTGTTGAAATTTAGCACCTGTGCATGTTTCTCCTTCTTGTGCCATCTTCACAGGTCTCTATGCTAAACCTAAGGATGTCTTACCATGAAGGCCAGATATCAACGCTTGATAACATTTTTTTTAAAGTTTTCTCACTCTGCTCCAAACTACATGGCAAAAAAAATCATTAGAAATCCACTGATTTCTTGAACAATGCAATACTTGTATTTTTATAGTTAGCAAACAGAGTTCCATAATTATGACACTGTCTTCTTTTTCATTTCTGTGATTTACACACAAAACTGACAAAATTTTAGGATTTTTCAAGATGCTACCTTCCTGCAACCAATGGGGAGCATGAAAACCTATATCAGCGCTACAAAACTTCTCGCATTGTCTATTGTGGCTTCAGATTTCATTTCTTTCTCAATGTTATTTTGCAATGGCCCTAGAAAATTCTGAAGGTAAAAGCTAGCATCGCAACAATACACATAACAACATGATTATAAGTAAGATTTCCCCGCACAGTTTCATGGCAATCCAAACAAAACAGATGTTCGGTGGAAGATGGAGGACGCTTGAAGAGACAAAACGTCCTCAAAGAGGTTATGTCGCTGCAGCCAACTTTTCAACAAGTAGACTTGCCTTCGTCAAGACAGCAACGTCAAGAAGCACCAGTTGCTCCCTTCATGAAGACAACTTCAAGTGTCAAAACGTTGGCTCTGGCGTCATTCCATGTTCAAGGATTACAAACTAAATAATATGCACTGCACTAAATTGCAGGAAGTAGGTTTCCCACACCTAAGCTAAGGGCCAGTACATGCTATATTTCAATATGTGCTACGTGTCAAAACTGTCCCATTGTAGTGATAAAAAGAGATTCCTACCACTCAATATGGCTTGTCTGGGCTTGCAGGAAGACCGCTCCTATCTTGCACTGCAATCTGTCCTCTGTGTCGGTGCCGTGAACAGCTGTCATCGCTGATCCATACATGACAGATACCACAAAAGATTATTTTCACACAAAACAAACCCTACCGCACACAGCGAGTACCAAACATGTCTTCAGGCAAGTGTATATCGATACATTAAAAAAGTTGATCCTTGAAAGAAGGGATCAGGGCACAATCAGAACAGGTATTGGTGGACTAGCCACTTCTTGCAGACTATCGAAAGAGTGGCACTGCATGTCCAACATTCACACATGTACGTAATAAGCATGACCCAGAACATGCATATGGGTGATCCACATGACAAAAACATTTGCAATGAGTGCGTGGTGCATGAGCGCATGGTGCAAGGTGGGAACAAGCCATACATATGTATTGCGTCAATTTAGGAAACACATTTTTGGTACTCTAAAGCGAATTCACATTTAGCGTGTCTTGTTCACTTGAGCTATCTGATTTTTTTTAGTTATGTAAGCCCTTCACAAAACCAATAACGTTCTGCAACTTTCTGAGAACTTCTGGAAACATATTGTGGCGCCGGTGAAATTTTGCTGTCGGCATTTACTGACGATTCCAAGCGCTGCCAAGGATCCATCACCGTCATTGAGGACGTCTTCTTGCCACCCAAATCGATGAAGAACGTACCCGTTGACACCTCTGCCTCAGACGCCGGCACGTTTGATGTTCTTGTGGAGCCGGTTCCTCTTAATTGCGCCAAGAAAAATGTGCTCGTGCCGCGTTGCGTTCTTTCCATCAGCAATGGGCGATCGGCTTTGTGGGTGTTAAATTATTCTACTGAACCTGTCATGCTGCCCAGTGGAATGCGGCTCGCCCTCTTCGAACAAAATGTGAACAGTTTGATTGCGTCTTTAAGCGACCAGAGTGTAGACCTTGTTCAGGCAACTCACTATACAGAAACCAACTTTCTAAGCATGATAAACAAGTCGCTGTCATCAGAAAAACGCCAAGCCTTGGTCAAAGTCCTTGCCAAGCATGCCACTGTTTTCGACTTTGCACAGAATGAAGAGCAAACAAGTGTACCATATTCGCGGACTCGTCACGTGATCGACACAGGATCCGCTCACCCTATCCGGCAGAAACCGTACCGTGTGTCATCTGCAGAGCGCAAGATCATTGCTGAACAGGTAGAAGAGATGTTAAAAAAAAAGGTCATCCAAGAATCATGTAGCCCTTGGGCTGCCCCTGTGATTCTTGTCCGGAAGAAAGACAGTACATGGCGATTCTGCGTGGACTACAGACGCCTCAACTCCGTTACTAAGAAGGATGTGTACCCGCTTCCCAGGATTGATGACGTCATTGATTGTTTGCATTCTGCGTCGTACTTCTCATCCGTGGATCTCAGGTCTGGATATTGGCAAATTCCCATGCATCCGAGTGACAAAGAGAAAACGGCATTCATAACCCCAGATGGTCTCTTTGAATTTAATGTAATGCCTTTTGGCCTGTGTAACGCTCCAGCCACGTTTGAGCGCTTCATGGACACTATTTTGCGTGGACTAAAGTGGGAAGTTTGTCTATGCTACCTTGACGACATTATAATTTTTGGCCGTACATTCGATGAGCACAACCGTCGTCTAGACATTGTTCTAACCTGCCTTGAGAAAGCTAAGCTCACCCTGAATTCTAAGAAGTGTCACTTTGGCAACCGTGAGACTCTGGTTCTCGGTCACCTGGTTGACAAGCATGGAGTTCGACCCGACCCTCAGAAGGTTGCTGCAGTTAGCAGCTTCAAACCACCTCAGTCTGTACGAGAGTTGCGAAGCTTTTTGGGCTTATGCTCGTACTTCCGTCGCTTCGTGCCTAAGTTCGCCGACCTCGCTTTCCCTTTGACGTGCCTACTCAATAAGGATGTGCCTTTTCGGTGGTCAGCAGAATGCGAGTCATCGTTTTCGCAACTCAAGTTTGTTCTTACCTCAGGGCCCGTGCTTCGCCACTATGACCCATCTGCTGCCACAGAAGTACATACCGACGCCAGTGGTGTAGGTCTCGGCGCCGTCTTGGTCCAACGCCATGGAGCTACTGAACACGTCGTTGCCTATGCCAGTCGTTGTTTAAGTAAACCGGAGCGCAACTACACTGTCACAGAGCAGGAATGCCTCGCGGTCGTATTCGCCGTCCACAAGTTTCGCCCGTATATCTACGGACGCCGGTTTTCCATTATCACAGACCATCATTCTTTATGTTGGCTCACTGGACTACGTGACCCATCCGGCCGTCTTGCTCGTTGGGCGTTACGACTGCAAGAACATGACTTTGAAGTTCGTTACAAGAGCGGTCGTCGTCATGCCGACGCCGATTGCCTCTCGCGGCTTCCCCTTCCGACAACCGAGTGTGACGCAGACAACTTCGATGAATATTTAGCAGTTGTCGATGCCCCATTTCCTGACCTGACCACTTTTCGCGCAGAGCAACGCAGTGACAACAGTCTCGCCCCTTTCTTTATCTCCGGAACGAACGGTCAACGCAGTTTCGTCGTAAAGGACGACGTTCTTTACAAGAAGAATTATTCCGGCATAGGCGCCCGTTTACTTCTAGTTGTGCCAACAAGTCTGCGACAACGCGTCCTCCGAGCTATGCACGACGACCCTACGTCTGGACATATGGGTTTTTCCAGGACATATCAGCGCACACAAGAACGCTTCTTCTGGCCGAAAATGCGTCAAAGTGTGACTGCATACGTTGCGAGCTGTGAGCAATGTCAACGCTACAAGCGTCCGACAACCGAGCCAGCAGGACTACTTCATCCCATAGCACCCCCTGGTTCTCCATTTGAGGTCGTTGGTGTTGACCTGCTCGGCCCTTTTCCGCGATCAACGAACGGCAACCGATGGATTATAGTGGGCGTCGACCACTTGACACGCTATGCCGAAACTGCGGCAATTCCTACAGCAACGGCCACTCAAGTTTCGCAGTTTGTGCTGTCTCACATTATATTACGCCATGGATCCCCACGTGTTATCATCAGTGATCGCGGGCGGCAATTTATTGCCGATGTAGTTGAAGACCTGCTTCGTCTCGCTAAGTCTCATTTTCGTCACACCACTCCGTATCACCCGCAGACGAACGGTTTAACCGAAGGAACCAACAGAACTCTCGTCAACATGATTTCCATGTATGTTGATTCCGGACACAAAACGTGGGATGCCGTCTTGCCCTTCATAACCTTTGCCTACAATACTGCACAGCACGAGACGACCAGATACAGTCCATTTTATCTGCTCTACGTACGCCAACCCCGCACAGCTCTTGACACTATTCTTCCGTTTTCTGAAACCGACCAACCTACTCTCGCCGAAACCCTTTGCCGTGCAGAAGAGGCCCGGCGTATCGCCCGCCTTCGTACTCTCGCTTCCCAGAAACGCTCTAAGAACCGTTACGACGGACGTCACCGACACGTATTGCTACGAGAAAGGCGATTTGGTGTGGCTTTGGACGCCGCTTCGCAAGCGCGGCCTATGCCAAAAGTTCCTAGCCAACTACACTGGCCCCTTTGTTGTCATGGAACGTCTCAGCGATGTCACGTACGTGATATCGCGGCTCTTGTCTACTGGCCGCCGCTCAAGAAAGACCAACGTCGTGCATGTTGCCCGCCTCAAACGCTTTCATCGTCGCAACGAAACCTGACTCGCCCGGTGGGCATCGTCTGCAAAGGGGGAATTGCTACGATACTGGGAGAACGCATGGAAGAAGAGGAAAACGACGCAGGGGCACGAACTGTGATCTGCTCGATCCCTGGACTCTCGCATCCATCATCTCTTGTAAATAAACGCATCTCACCGTAACAATATGAATATATAAGAATTTAGATCTCTTTCTTTTAATTCATGACCTTACAAAGCTAAATAAATACTAAATCACTGAATACTACACCTTGGTTATGCATCCTCATACAATAAGAGGGCAATATCGGTACCATGCTGATGTAAAAAGGAAAGCGTGAAAATACAACGACTTAAACCAACCCACAATCAAGCAACATTCTCACAACGTGAGCACAGTCTAAATTATTCGTGATGGAGAAGCTGGTGTGCTTCCAGCAGCAAAGAAAAAAATATATAATGGCAGAAAAGAAGTTCACGCACTTTTCTCAAACACAAATACTGCACCAAAGAGTGGCATGAGTTAGCATTAACTAAC
>NC_051182.1:118800809-118821826 GCF_013339695.2 Rhipicephalus sanguineus | reverse complement strand
AATTATGAGTCAAAACACTGCTCAGTTTTATCTGTTTTTGAGCCCCCAAGTTCTCAAGTGGTTTTGAGTGATAAGTTGGTATGCCATGTTTCAGGGAGGTGGGGCCGTTCAATCGTGCTATTACGTCCCGCTAGCTGGGGATGCCTGACAAAGTTCAATTCTCGCGTATAAGCCCTCTTCCATATAACCCCCCCGAAAAACACTCAAAATAAGAAAAAAAGAAAAAAAAATCCCCCTGTATTGCAGTGAAACCACCTTGCACGCCGACATTTGCATAACCCGCGCTCAACTTTCAGCACGTGACGGGGTGACGAAAATCATCTTAACTTGGTTTCGTGCTTTCCTCTATTTCGTGCGCGTTATTCGCGTGAAAATGCAGTACCAGTCAGTCGAGCTGCAAGGCCGTTCAGTTGTATCATCGACTTGTGTGAGGACGAGTGCAATGAATGAGTATTTTCTTTCTTGCAGTCCGCCATGAACCGTGTGTGCCTCTGTGACCACCTTCTGCCTGTGATGGTGTCATGTGACCATGTAACGTGAAGCTTCTGATTGCATTCCTTATAATTTGTGGAGAATCTGTATGTGTGAATGCTGAAAAAGTGTGCGTGTGGATCTGTTCCATCGTGGTGTGCCTTCTGCAACAAGCTCATAGTACAAATTTACTGAGAATCGTGGGTGGTGCACAAACGCTTGCCCTCCACAAAGCAATGGTGCGCACATTTTTTTATTGTTGTGTTCTGCCTTTATTGCCTATCTTGAGCTTAGTGAGGGCATGTGCAGAAAGGTGCGTTAATGTTTTGAGCATCATTATAATAGGCAGGTATCTTACATTCTGAATTGATGCTGTCAGTTGGAGAGGATTGGCGCTTTGTTTCTTTGGATATGTTTAATATAATCAAATATGTGTTACGATTGATTGTGATCACTCGATTATTTAGTCTGGAAAGCATTAAAAAATAGCCTGTGCACAATCTCAAAGGCTGCCGGAGTGCCTGCATACCATCAGCAACCAAGAGAAACTGGGTTTTGCTCAGTTAGAGCTTATATTATTTGAATGGGCTGCATAAAATACTGTCTGTAGTGTAGAATATACGCTTTCCATGCCTGCCGAGCGCAGCACAACAGCACTGCCTCATCGGTCAGTGTGGGCTCTCGCCATTCAAGGGGGTGATCGTGCGATAATGGCTATAGTTGCCGTAGCAACGTTCACTTGCAGGCTGCACTTATCAAGCAGATGTATTTTTTAAATGTTTTATATTTCTTTTTTTTTACAGTGATTTAGCAGCGATTGCCACTGCAAACACTTTCCGTGCTACATTCAAAATCTCGACGGGCGTTTGCATCTGCGTCCTACACATTGCAGCAAAAGACTGTGCTGCATTTGTTGTTATCTTCACTAATCTACAGTGAAGGTATACAAGGAGAGTTATAGTAATCCTGCTGTAACTGCCAATATTGTTGAATTCCATTGGCGGAGTTGGAGCAGGTTTTTCTGCGGTTTTGGATCAAGTGTGTTCCAATGTCAGAGTGAGCGCGGGAGTCACTCCTGGAGCAGGAAAAAGCTGCTTTGCCAGAATCGGCAGAGGGATCAGAACTTGCGTGACTCGTTTCCTTTAACTTGTTTGCCTGCTTTGGGGCACCGCCAATAACTAGTCGCGTGTTTTGGCAGTAATGACGAACGACATGTTCGACTGCGCAAATCGTGCAGCATTGCTTCTATTGCTCGATAGTGACAGCTCTGAGTCAGAAAACTGCAGTTCTTGCACAAGCGATTCATCAGATAGGGACAGCGATGCTGAAACTACCGTGTACAAGCGGGAATTCGGGAACTATGCAGCGTTCGACTGTGGAAGGGAAGAACTACATGCAAAGTATTCTGCACTCGGCACACGAAAGATAGAACTTCCGCTTCCGCCTTGCACCAGCGGCGCTGTTTGTGTTCTTAGTCGCGGATTCAGAGGCGTCGCTCTACGCCGAGTCAAGTGCTCACTCGCAGAGTGTGTCGGTTGCTCCGGCTCTGCCGTTGGAATTCAACTTATGACACAGTTAGTTTCTTGAGACATCCGTTGGGTTACAGTTCTATTGCTGCACCAGTGTAGGAGCAGCACTATAACCCTGCTGTCTTAACCACCTGACAAGATGTCATAATGGAACAGCATGATCTGACAAAGCAAGAAAAACAAGGAAGCAAAATGGGACAAGTGTCATCAGTTGAGCGCTCGTCCTGTTTTCTTATTTGTTCCTCGAGTTCCATCTGTTTGCAGTCTGGCATCACGCTAGTTCACCGACTCAACCAAATTTCTATTTTATTTCCCACAATACATGACAGGTTTTCAACATCCTCTTTTATGTCCATCTCACGTAAAGTGTGAGTAATGAAAACCAACAGGCAATGGCGCCAAAAAAGGAGGGTCCTTCCTTGGCGTCATTATCTGCTGGTTTTCATTAAAGGTTGTATTGACAAAGAGATGAGCCCTTAATATGCCATTGTTTCCTTCATCAAAGCGTGCTTTACATTTCTGCTTTTCTGAAAACGAGAGTAAGTGGGATGGTGCGTAACATAAAACTGATATTTCAGCAAGCTGAAAAACAAATGCTGCTTACACAGCCCAGTATTTTTTATAGCAATCTCACTCCCTGGTGTAAGAACTGCTTCTGGAACTTGCTGGAAACAGAGAAAAGGAGAGAACGATATGCATGATACAATCATTTAAAAATGGGGGTGAATGAAGTTCAGTAAACATAACTAAACCTGAGCAACTTCTACATCAAAGACAGTGAAACAGCAGAGGTGTGGTATGGCACACCTTTTATTCCCGAGTTCTTTCTCATTGTTTCATGAGGACCAGTCCACACCCCTTTCCTGTGCTTTGGTGTGTCAAATGTAGCTCTCTCGCTATGTCTCAGGTATTTTGAATTTTTTTCTCTGGACCTGGATTGGGGAATGCTTGTATAACCTTCATTACATTCTGCTATGCTGCCCCAGACTCCTCTGTTCAGTGCCACTTTCTTTGCATGTTGTTTCGTAGCACTAGGTGCTTGTGCTAAACTATGTAACGTTGAGATTCTGGGTATCTGAAGAGTTTGAAAGAAGGCATGCTCGTGAAGCCTCCTGTGTTTGTGATGGTAGCATAGTGGGTAAAGCTCCCATCAGCTGTCGTCGCGCATCGAGAAGTCATGGGTTTGATTCGCGTCCATGCACGTTTTCTTCTAGCTTTCTTTCTTTGCCATATGATCGTGGGCATTTTGCTGACGTATTTCCGTCACGGAAATACGTCATGAAAGTCTAGTGGACTCGGATAAAACACTTTCGCGTCAGTATTCTTTGCAGATGACGCAACACAATGAAAATGGGAAGCAATCTAGCATTTCCCGGGGCAACGTGTGTTGTGGTTCTTCTGCTAGCTAGGATTCGGCGTTAAAAGATGGGACATGCAAACATGGACACTAGAGAGAAGTCAGCACAACACAAACGCTCTTTGTGTTGTCCTGACTTCTCTCTCGTGTCCGTGTTTGCATGAAAACGTCTTTTAACCCCAATCCCTACCAATTAGCTCCGCTTTCTGTTATTCTGGGATCACAGTTTGTCGTCCATCTTGTGCACCCTATAGCGTGGCTCTAAAGGGTACGGTGTCGCGCTCCCAGGTCACGGGTTTGATTTCCGACTGCGATGCTCGCATCTCAGTAACCTGTCACATTAAGAACGCTCATCTGTCGTGCTTTGGGCAAACCAGATAGTCAGCTGTCATGCATCGAAGAAACCAAGATGACCTAAATGATTCATCTGGAGCCCTGCGCTACAAAGACCCTCGTAATCCCACTTTGCAGCTTTAATGCATTTAAGCCACGGATTTACTTTAAATTTTTAGAAAAGTATTGCTGTGTCACTTTCATGCCCAACATGTTCAATTCTGAGTAACTGAACATGTTTGGCATGAGGCGCAACTAAAGCTCGCAAGCTATGCTGCTAGCTGGCATGTCACATTGATTGAACATGTGATTCTTCACTACATGGTGTTGCAAGTAAAGTAAAAAGAATGCTATGTGCTTTCAGTGCGCTGACATTAATGTCTTCAACTTCCAAAATTCAGCTTCCCCACACAAGCGGCTGTTCCGTGCAGCGGATAAATTTCGTCAAAGGTAACATTTAAAAGGAAGTTCTCAATCTAGCTGTAATCAGTTCCTTTCATCTCCCTCGTTTTGAGCAACTTATATATCGAGCTAGCTATACATGCAGCTCTATTTTTAACCCGTTCTTTGTGTTTGAGCCGTGCTGTGTAGAGTGTTATGGTGCTTAAACACCAGAAGCGATTACACTGATGCAAAGCCGCATTTATTCAGAATAGTATTAACCCATCTTTGCACTGCCATTGGTATGTGGTTGGTACGATGCATGTCATTCCTAATGCCCAAACATACATCCAGCAGCCAATGTTTACATTGTGCCCAACTTTGTTTTTCTCATTACTACTGGGATGACGTTTGAGCCAGTTTTAATGTGTAATGTGCTTTGGTATAGCAACAAAAACAGAGAAAGCATACAAATTCGGTGTCCACGCGCCTTTAATGTTGTGCCAGCGTCGACTGTACTGAGCTCATAACGTTTTATAAATGTTTTGTGTGTTGTGTGTAAAATCCGTTTGCAGTAGTTATTTTGACTGTCTTGTGGGTTTCAGGGCAATCTGGCTAAGCCACTAAGCAACAATGTCTATGATAACGGTGGTATGTTTGGCAATGTATGTGCTAGTGCTGAAGTGTGCGTATGTGAAAGCGCGAGGTTGTGATATGAGAAGTCAAAACAAAGGAACGTTCTGTATATGCACTAAAGGAGACAGTTACAAACAGTTGCACAAGCAAACGTGTAAACTGTTTATATGTCGGCATCAGAATTTTCATAAACACGTTACATTAACTTTCGGTTTGGAAGTCAACTGGTAATGGTGTTGCATACATTTCGTCTTTGTCCATACAAGGCAGCTAAGTGCATGACAGGAACGAAGGTCTATCTAATCTAGCGCATGCTAGTTGATATTTGTGCTGGTGATTGTAATTCTCTCACTGAAATGTGGAGCGTTAATGTCATTTTGTATGGTAACCTACGTCGAGCATATCTGCATGTGAAGTGGGCTGCCTGCATGATTTAAAGCATTTATATGCGTAATTTTTACGTCTCACTAAAACTGGATTTTCTTTCTTTTGTTCCATGTTGTACTTCAATGTCTTTTGCTCATCGTGTGTCAGTAGGACCAATTGTAGCTCATTGGCAAAGGGTCGTTCTTGTGGCTTCCTAAAACGACCCGTGACCATAAGAGCCCGACCTCTACAAGTAGTAGTCATATGTGCAGCCCTGGCACGTACTGGGACGAAGAGTTGAAATGGGCGACATGTGAGCATACGAAGAATCTCATTTTAGCAACATCAGGGCTACCGATGTCTGTTTAGGCAGCAAGTACAATCCCTGTGCCAGTTTCATATTCAAGTGCTCAGGATGTCCACAATAAGGAAGTTACTTTGAGCGTATGAGCTTATAGTGATATAGGATAACCTAGTTTTTATGTGCTTAGGATATGTACAACACTGAACCTATTCTAAGGATATGAAACTTTATTTGCGTGCTTAGATATTTAACACCGCGCACGGTGGCAGCTTAGTGGATAAGGTGTCGCACTGCTAAGCCGAAAGGGCAACGTGCGTTCAATTCCCAGCCATGGTGGCCAGCATTTTGACTGGTGCAACATGCAAGAAATGCTCTTATACTTGTATTAGTGTTTTTTAAGGAAAACCCAGGTGGTAAAAATACGGAGTCTCAGAATACGGCATACCTCATAGTCATATCATGGTTTCGGTACATAAAAACCCCACAAATATTTTTCTTTCAATCTAATATTTTGTATGTTTGCAGGCCTAACTGCACCAAATTCGGATTTCATATGCTTAGGGCAGTTATATTTTTATATGCTTGATAACAATAATTATACGAAGCTGTCCTGATCGTAAAAACTTTCTTAAGCATATAAAAACTCTGTATGCTTTGTTCAGCAGGATAGTCTTATATAGGTTTGCTGCATTTTGCGTAATTTGTGTTCCATAAAAAGTGCAATTGTTTACTACCTACTTGTAGAACACCAGAATTTATTTTCATTTTCTATTTTCGCGTGCTGTGTGCATTTCAGAGTACATACTGTGGACGCTTATGTAAATGTGAATTTCACATTCCCTCGTTGAAGTGTGGCTCACTAAACCTTGGACATGTAGCCGTATTGTGTGAAGTCAATGCTTCAAGTGTGGTTGTACAGCAGTCGAAGCAAGTGTTGTACACAACTGCACGAAAAAATTTGTATTGAGCTGTACACTTTGTGACATTTTAACTGGTACACTAAATTCTGAAGCTGGCTCTAAAGGCACAGTTTTTCTGATGAAGCTTGCCCGTACGAAGGAGCCGACTTTAGAATTGCCATGCAAGTTTGTCAAAGCCCTGAGTCAAGTATTGTGTGTTCCAGCATCTTTCTGAGGACATTTTTTCACATTCAGCGATTGCTGTGGACTATGCTTTTGAAACGGGCTTGTGGTGCCTTTTGTGTGCACTGTTTTGTCGACTTGACGTTGCTCAGAGGAACTGTACAGACTGGAGGACAATTAAAATGAAGTGCTTTCAGAACTCCCTGAGGTTCTTATTGTCATGTTTGAATACCGGCCATGGTGGCCACGTTTCGATCTGAGCGGAGTGCAAAAACACCAGTTTTCTTGGATTTAGGTGCACATTAACCCAGGTGGTTAAAGTTAATCTGGAGCCCTGCCACGGTGGTCTAGTGGTTATGGCGCTCGACTGCTGACCCGAAGGTCGCGGGATCGAATCCCGGCCGCGGCGGCTGCATTTTCGATGGAGGCGAAATGTTTGAGGCCCGTGTACTTAGATTTAGGTGCACGTTAAAGAACCCCAAGGTGGTCGAAATTTCCGGAGCCCTCCACTACGGCGTCTCTCATAATCATATGGTGATTTTGGGACGTTAAACCCCAGATATTATTATTATTATTATTATTAAAGTTAATCTGGAGTTCTCCACCAAAGCAAGATTATAACCTTATTTATCAGGGTTTTGACATGTAAAACACTAGGATTAAGTTAAACTATCCCAGTGGTGAATAAAAAGCACTTAGTCAAAGAAAAAAAAGATTACCTGTGCTTAGCTCTAGGCTAACATGCTCACTTCATGGCATGCAAGAACCAAGCTGACTGATGCGCATTGGAGGCCAGTAGTTTGTGACCCCCCCCCCCCCCGAAATTTCTGTTTGCTATGGCATACAGAGCACAAAATGACACTCGACCACATCTGCTTGCCCGGCCCCCACTTAAATTCAAGCAGGTGCCCCCCCCCCCCCCCCCAAAAAAAAAAAAAAATTTCTGCCTACGCCCCTGTGCCACGTGACCATCACCTGCGACTTTCGGTGTGAGCAGGAAGAGCTCTATAAACAAACCTTTCAACTAGATGCCACTCACCATTTGCCACAAAAAGTTTTGAACGACGCAATAAAGTTGCAACCAACCAATGGCACATATGTAGTTATTGCAGCAGTGTGCAATGTTAAGCCAGGTGGCGTTTGTCTTGGAGTGTTGTCTTGTATTTCAGGAGCTATATACTATAGTAGTTCTCATGATTCTTGCACAAGCATTTAATTTTGGCACCGTACTGCAGTTGCATGGTCAGCAGCTTGTATTTGCGTAGGCATTACATTAAAGTTGCTCATTCTCATCCGCAGTGTTTTGCAGAAAATTAATATACCTCAGCTTAGCGTTACAACTTTCTTGCTTATTATTTCAGGCACCCGCTTGTAAGAGAACATGTTAATATTGTTCTGCGAAAGTCTTTTTGAATAGAATTCAACAGCACTTCAATCTGAATCTTCCAGTTCCATCCATTGTTACGCCGACGACAACCATTATCGTAGGCAACACGCAGCAACCTTTTTTTGCAATTACTTGTCCACTTTGTCACCTGCAGCTTTGTAAACACCACACAGGAAAAAAAAAAAGAAGGGAGCTTCTGTGCAACTCGCTCCACTGGGATTTAAACCTGTGACAGTAAAGCAATGAGCATATGCAAGTCGAGAGCAGTAACCACTCGGCTATTGTGCAAACAACAGAGGTGGTCAATTGAGGCAAGGCTTTGCTCTACACATAGACTCCAAGAGCAGTGGTGCATGTATTACGAAAGGTTAGAATGGGTGACATCATAGTTAGATTAAACAACATTGCATGCTTTTTATAGGCATCGTTCTTGACAAGATGGCAGCGTGCTTGCATAGAATTCTGCATTGCAGTACCTGCAAAAGCAGTGCCAGCAACGCATTGGTGGCATTCATGACAACAAATGAGACAATTACGGCAGTAACCCTCAAGCATGGCCCCTGCACGAAATAATGTACTGACTAAGGTGGTGGTAAACGTTGCCAGCATCGGCGTTAATGCCAATGGTGACGTCGCAGTGACAATGCTGCGTAGTTATAAGTAGCCACAGTACGATTCTAAGCCACTAATGCCCTCCTGATATTGCAGCACTGCAACAAAAATTATATTGCTGATCTTTTGTAGGCAGCACCGCATCGTATCACTTACAACATGTTACTGTAAAGGTTTGAAGCGAGAGTTGCCCAATCAGACTGCACCTTCAACGCTCCTCATTGGGGCTGAAAAGTAAGTGGCCTTTGCAAGTTAATCAAGATCTGTGGCCTAAATATTGATTCAAGCAAAAACTGAATGTTGGGAATGGTGTAAGGAAACAGAGTTTGCAGGGCATCCCACCGCCGCACTGCTGAAATGCATAGCTATGTGACTATAACTGCTTTGTGAAGGAAAGGAGATGACTCTTAAGGGCTCGTTTTTCTTTGTTAGACACAATATTAATCAGAACTAGCAGACAATAATGCCAAGGAAAGTATAGGGGGTGTTATCTGTAGTATTTAGAATATAAATGTGAAGAAAAACGCCAGGCCTCCGCTGAAACAGCAGCACAGTCACAGCGAAAGCTGGAAGAGCGGCGTTTCTAAAGCACCGTTGTAAGCTCTCTTAGGGCTACTAATACAAGTACACTAGCAAGGTACCCACTAAGCCATAAATCACAATTTTTGTGAAGTTTGGAAGCACCTACTAAGCCATTGTCCGTCATTCTGCGGAGAAGCGAGGCACCAGCTACACGTCTGTAAGCATTATGTTCACTTTGTTGACGCGACGACTGATGACGATGAAGAATTATGGCTCAACCCTTTGTAATGGGTTGGAAGCTTTAAACGGCCCACCAGTTATGTAATTTGCATTAGGTGATGCCCGGTCGCTATGTCCCTCTCCCGCCATTGTATAACATACGTTGACGTGGGAGAGGGGGGGGGGGGGGGGAGAACTTTACTGAGACCCCGAGGAAATGGATCATGCGCTTATGGGCTTCCTTGGCAACTAATACAAGTGCACTTGTGAGGAACCCACTATGCTATAAATCATTGTAATTTTTGAGAAGTAGGAAAGCAGGCATTATGCCATTTTTCGTCATTCTTCGGACAGCCGTGGTACCTGCTAAACGCATGTAAGGCATTATGCGCACTTTGTTGATGCTGTGCATGATAATGATGAAGAATTATCGCAGAGCCCTTTGTAATGGGTTGGAAGCATTCAACAACCTTCTCGTTGCGCAATTCGCATTGTGTGACGCCTGATTACCGAATTCGCGTTGTGCGACCTTGGTGTTTATTTTACTCTTCTACCACGCTATATTGCATATGCTAATGTGGTTCCTTCCCGACGTGAAGCCTGTATAGGACCTTTTTGCAAAGCAGTTTCAAGCAGGTGCAAAAGTAAGTAATAAAGAAAAAAAAAAAAAAACCGGCATGGCTCAGAGGTGGAATACTCGGCTCCCACGCAGAGGGCCCAGGTTCGAACCTCGTTCCATCCCGGAATTTTTTCTTATTTCGTTTCTTTTTCTTATTTCGAGCGATAGTGGTTACGGACACTGGTGGCGGCGGACAACTACGGTGCCAAAAACGGCCGGTGAAATGATCTCATAACAGCTTTCGCTGTAAAAGTAAAGTGGACGAAAAGATAACTTGCCGCTGGCAGGGACCAAACCTGCGACCTTCGAATAACGCGTCCGATGCTCTACCACTGAGCTATGGCGGTGGTCATCCTCCCATCCACTGTATGGGGTATCTATGTGATTTAAACCTTGGAGTGCTAGTCAGCGCCAATAACTACTTTGTTTGTCATTTTTTCAAATGACTTAATTTATAACATTGTCCCATAACCACATCTCTCCCTCCTAATAAATTGACCTATGTCCACCGAGTTCTTGACCACTGCCCCATTGTGGGCAAATGCACTTATTTGAGCAAACAGGCACGTGAAAATAAGGTGGTGGTTTTCACCATGGAATGATCGCAGAATTCTGCTCTCACTGAAGTGATGCCCTGTTGTGTAATTACCGAGTTAACAGCTATGCAATAATGCAAATGAAGGACTAGTGGCTTGGTTCCACTTAACTCAAAATAATGGCCAGTTTTCTGTTCGTTCTCACACCCTTGGTCCGAGTATTTGGCTAAGATCACAACATTCCTACCACAGCGGACCAGCACACTTTGGAAAGAAAAAGGACCAGCAAAACAAAATTACAGTTAGTGGAGATGTTGCTTCGTGGTAGCCGACAGTTGTTTCTGACAATAAAAGGCCAGTAGTTAGAACAATTGAATATTGCAAATTAGTCCTGCGATTTTGTCAAGATGCCTTTTTAGATAACATCACTTTTCATGTATTATCAGCGGTCACAGTGACACTCCACCTGCATTATTAATAATGTCAGCCGACTGTCATCAGTGTAATATAAAAGCAGCAAAAAACTGAGCATAGGAGATCGCTAAAAAAGCACGGTCCAGGCTGTTGGCAATGCTAAGAGAAGTTTTCTGCATGTACGGGCATCACAAATGCAACAACAATTGATCTCACCAAGTCCAAACCTCAATCCGTGTTGAAGAAAATTTAATGATCACATTCACATTCCTTTTGGCCACGAAGAAGCACAATTGTAGAAAAGAACTGAAAAATGAGGAGAGCTTAAAATATTTAGCAAGGGAGTACGGCGCAGCTATATTTTTAATTAAATGAAAATGTTCAAGAATAATGACCACTGATTATCAAATAAAATGTATTCTCATATTTAAAGAAACATCAACTGTGAAGTTCACACAGGATCTGTTGAAGAAAAAAAATTAACCTTTTATATACGGCATGTACGTAACACCAATTTAAAGCAAGCGATTGAGGAACACAACTGCTTCGATTTGCTGAAGCATTTTAGCAAAGAAATCAGGGAACAGCACATTAGCTGAGGTAATGAGTAGCATTGCATCTGCAAAAGAAGTCAAGATTCTCACGATTGTTTAACAAAATTCTGTGAGTATGGTGTAATGATGGCATATTCACTGGCACTCGTTTATTAAACGGCAGAATGGAGCTTTGGCTGCTGCTTTTTTGCTCAACATCCCGGGTATTTCGCAATGCAGCAAGAAACACTGTGCTGTTTATCTTAGAAAACAAAGAAATGAAAGTGGCTGCCGCTGTAATGACATGGCATTGGGTGACAATAGTAACGCATTAAAACTGTGCATGCTGCTACATGTGTTGGTTTTGCAACGCCTTTAGTGCTGTCAAATGCGGAGGATAAAACTAAATTTTCGTATATCTGCATTTCCTAAACCTAGTTCAGCCAGTGCAGCCAAATTGATTACGTAACACGACTGAATCTGAAGTTTGTTAGAAGCTCCTGACAAAAGTTAAATTTTGGTATCTTAAGCTTTCAAGGTGACTGTGTTGCGTTCTTTCGTTTGCTAAATATACAGATAATTAAAGAGGGAAATGCTGCGGTGAAATTACTGCGTTGACACAGTCAAACGCAAAATCAGGCTGATCAACATTCGCTGTAAGAACTATGTACAATCGCCCAAGTACAAAAACTCGAAACGATGAACGCGTTCGTATCAACAAGATGCGTAATTTACACAGCATTACGCTAAATTTTATGGTCAGGCCATGGAGACAAGAATTTTAAACCTCCCTATAAGAATCTTTCAGACTGGCCCTTCTCGCGAAACTGTCATGCGTGCAACTGAGCAGCAAGTCACAATCGTGAACTCGAGTCACCAGCTTGGTGCTATACAATGAACGGCGGCGTTGTTGCCTTCTCAGAACATGCACGTAGTGAAGTCTGGGTGTTCTTTCTTAGCGCTGGAAGAAAGACGCGGCTCTCATCCGGGACTGGTCATCGTACCGGGGCGCGCGGGTGTAGGTGCCCAGGGACGAACTCTTCCTTCTCTTGGCGTCGTCGTCTTCGCCCTTGACGAAGAGGACGCGGCTGTTTTCGCGCCGCTTCTCCTGCACCACCGACAGGGAGGAGACGTTCTTGGCCAGCTCGTTCACCTGAGCCATCACCGGGGCCGGGTAAGTGCACCCGAGAAGCTCCACGTTGGCGAACGCCTGTGCCAGGCACAGCACCCGGTTCTCGCTGAATCGACCCTGGTTGGCGACGATAAACTCGCGCCGCAACTCCCAGTGCTCGTTGCTCTCCCAGGGCTGACGGTATTCGTCGATGGGTCGCTGCATCTTTGACGACTACGATGTCTAGGACACGACGCCGGCCGGACAATAACTAGGTGTTGTGAATCAGTCACACGATGAATACGACGTCGCGCCGGCTCACTCGATCGTTATGTGACTACTCATTAGGCAGACTCAAGCGAAGACGCAAAAATTAAGCCGCGGCTGAAACAAACGGGAGGTAGGCGACTAAGTAATGCCAACACAGCGAAATCAGACGGCAGCAAGCGGCGTTGTAATGGCCGCTTCCAAAGTCAACAGCCGCGCTGCTGGCAACAATGTCGAAGCCTCGGCCGAAGCTGGAGCCAAAGCCACTAGTTGCGTTGAAACCGAAACCGCGTCAGGTTTCGGTTACGAAGCTAATATCCGCTCTTGTCGCGAGTCCTCCGATTGCGCCGCTGAAACCAATCAGCATCAACGTTAGAAACGTTGATCCACGATCAGCATGACTCTGATTGCAAAGCAAAATTCTTAGTTTCTTAAAAAACGCCAGGCCTGCGCGGAAAGCGCAGCAAAGTCACAGCGAAAGCTGGAAGGGCGGCATTTCTAGAGCCTGTTGTAAACTCTCTTGTGGTTACTAGTACAAGTACACTAGCAACGTACCCACTACGCCACAAATAATTTTTGTGCAGTTCGGAAGCACCCACCACGACATTATTCGTCATTCTGCGGAGAAGCGATCGAGGCACCATCTTTAAGGCATTTTGTGCACCTTGTTGATGCGACGGTTGATGACGATGAAGAATTATGGCTCAGCCCTTTGTAATGGGTTGGGAGCTTTAAACGACCCACTAGTTACGTAATTCGCATTATATGACGTTCGGTCGTTATTTAACTCTCCCACCACGCTTTATAGCATACGTTAAAGTGAAAAAGAGAGAGAGAGAGAGAGAGAGGGAATCAACTTTATTGAGACCCTGAGGAAATTGATCATAGGAGCCTTATTTATGGGCCTCCTTGGAAACCAATAGAAGTGCACTTGCGAGGAACCCACTACGCTATAAATCATCATAATTTTTGTGAAGTAGGGAAGCAGTCACTAAGCAATTTTCGTCATTCTGCGGAGAACCGTTGGTACCCGCTAAACACCTGTAAAGCATTATGTGCACTTTGGCACTTTGTTGATGCTGTGGCTGATGACGATGAAGAACTACGGCAGAGCCCTTTGTAATGGGTTGGAAGCATTCAACAACCC
This sequence comes from Rhipicephalus sanguineus, assembly GCF_013339695.2. Classification (NCBI taxonomy): domain Eukaryota; kingdom Metazoa; phylum Arthropoda; class Arachnida; order Ixodida; family Ixodidae; genus Rhipicephalus; species Rhipicephalus sanguineus. Next base: position 118,808,000 of record NC_051182.1, on the reverse strand, counting down.
ACTCGTTGCGCAATTCGCATTGTGTGACACCCTATTACAGAATTCGCGTTGTGTGATGCCTGGTTGTTATCTTACTCCTCTACCACACTACATTACAAATGTCAGCGTGGTTTTTTCTCTACATGAAGCCTGTATAGGGTCTTTTTGCAAGGCAGTTTTAAGCACCGGCATGGCTCTGGAGGTGAATACTGGGCTCCCACGCAGAGGGCCCAGGTTCAAACCTCGTTCCATCCCGGATATTTTTCCTATTTAGTTTTTTTTTTCTTATTTCGCGCGATAGAGGTTACGGACACCGGCGGCGGCGGACAACTACGGCGCCAAAAACGGCCCTTGTGATCTCATAACAGCTTTCGCTGTAAAAATAAATTGTGTGGTTTTGCGAGTTGAAATCACGACCTTTTTGGACACGCCATAATGAGAGACTGTGGAATAACAATATTAACCGAAATTCTTCGAAGTGCACTTAATTCTATTTAAATCAAGGTTTTATCTTTCACTGAACAATGAAAGGAAGGTGCAGTCGCAAAAATTTTGCTACTACATTTAGTAGCTTGACTAGGTGACTACTCGGATGTAGTACATCGCTAACCAGTGGCGTAGCCAAGGGCGGGAGGGTGGAGGGGAGTTTTTGAGGGTGGGTTCAAACCTTCCGCCCCCGAAATTTCTCAATTTTTTATGTGCAAATATACACGTTCACATACAAACGGTGCCCCCCTACCTCGAAAACATTTCTGGCTACGCTACTGCCGCTAACACACACACGCGCGCGCACACACACAATATAAAAATGTTACACGTTGGTGGTAGATTCTTCAACAGTGGCTTGAAAAGAAGCCTTTGTGTTAAACAGTTTTAGAAAGATGAACAAGTTTATAAAAATGACGCTACGGTAAAAATAAGGCATAATAAAGAACTCGACAAAAGTCTACTGAAATCAAATATATTATAATATCTTCATAAAAACATGTCGCGAACATCCGAAAAGACATACTTTCAATGCCAATATAATTTTTGGTTGTAAGCTGTTTAACAATGAAGGTAGCTCGCATCGGAACATTTGTTTCCCATTGTTAGTACGATTTCGTGTTACTTCCCAGAGTGGCCATCGTTTGTTCGATCTTACGTGGATATCACCCAGTAGGGTTAGTAGGGTGTGTCTTTAAGAACGAACGCGAGGTCACATTCCCGATCACATTCCCGATCTTGATGAGATTTACTCTAGGCGCAGGCTTTAGATCCAAAACAACGACTTCGAAGTTAGTCTTGCAAAAAAAAATTTTCCCTTAAAAAATATAGAAACCTTGGCCACAAAAAACACTTTTCCGCTAATTTCGCAGTTTGGGAAAATTGAGCCCACCTAGCGAAGAAACGGTGCACTTCTTGAACGCAATATTTATTCCCATGTAAGAACGCGTGAAATGCAATCTTATGAGTATTTTATTTCTCTTTGCTGTCGAGGGACCTCTCAGGAAAAAAAATCAGAAACATGGTAAACGGCACGAAATACCTGTATTTCAGGAATTTATTGCTGTGTACAAGTTAAACGTAGGATAATAAAACGCGGTACGTATTTACTTCGATGTCTGCATGTTCTTTAACAACAATTTTCACGGTTTTCGCGCTGACATTACTTCAAAATTCCGTTGAAACGCACGCGGCTTATCAAAAACGCCGAAGTTTGAAAAAAAAAGTTCCCTCAAAAGGCTATCTTTAATTAAAAAAATCTCTCTGATTAAAGTCAAGAAGCTTGTCTACAATTATACGTAAGAAAACGTTGCATTATTGCAGTTGTTAACAAGATATAATGCGTTAAATGTGACCATTAGTAATAATGGTCCCACTCAGTAGTATCGGCGAAACGTTATATCCCCTCCGCAAAAGCTTGATGATGTCTCTTGTAGATCAGATGTCGGCTGTTCGTGCTTAGGTTTCGGTAGAAAGAGAATGTTCATACGATATATGTCGACTGATTTCTCTGAAGAAAACGATCCCACAGCTCGGTTTATCACGTTTGCACGTGCAGCTCACGTATACACGCAACGGCGATAGAATTCGAAGACGTGGTGGGTAAGTGGACTGGGAAGGGGGGGATTCAGTTTACTTTCTCAAATCGATCATTTTGTTGCCTAGGTGAAATCGCCATGTTTTGTTACTGCGACCTCAAATCGTGGCTACGTAAATAACAACATTATATTTGCGCCTAGGCGACAAGGCGTCAATCGATTCGCGATTATAAATAACGTCGTACGTCATTACGGGTAATGGAAGTGCTTCTCTGCAACGCTAAAACGATCGCTGCACGCTTTGCAGTCAAGGACGTCATTTAAAAAGCAGCGAATTCTGTGCGAGTAAATATGTGCTCTGTTACGCTTTTGCGGTGAGGATAAGTGCTTCAGATTGATTCGGTTAGCTATCTGTAGTGCGCAATTAGTGCAATAAATGTTAATGTTAATAAAAGTTAGGTATATGAAACAATCATGGTAACAAACGATATGTCAGTAAAACAAAGGACCTAGAAAACACTTCAGAAAATGCGGCGTGCATGTGGCTTGATGGCCCAGTAAAAGTGTGCCATCAGTGATCGGTTGTAGAAACCATTTTTAATAAAAGGAACATTTCAACAGGAATGGCGACATTTCTAAGTGCCGCGCTTCTGCGTTGTTAAGCCTGGCCGGCGTAACCGCGTGTGGAGCCTTGGCGAGCGGGAAAAGAGGCAACAACTTGATAATGTCGCCCCGGTGTCATAAAAGTAGACCACCAGTCTCCTAATATTCATGAATTTTGAAACTCGGGCAGGGGTGCCGAATCTTACGTTGACTTCTAGAAATGTAGGATGTTCTAGCGCGAAATTAGGTAAGTAGAATGCTTGTCTTAAATTTCTCCGCTACTAATCAATGCTTTTCTGCCATATAAAAGGAATAGTGAAAGTGGGATGAGTTTGTATTCATTATTAATTAGCTTACAAAAGAATTCCAAGCTTCACGAAAAAGAAAACGCCGACAAATGAGAGAGTAAATACATTGGACAGGCGCTCGATCCTCTATCAATAAATGAAGCTTTTTAAAGCTGCACGCAAAATATTTGTAGAAGAAAAGGTGGGACAAGTTATAGGCATAGTATGTACTGCGTGAAATCCGTAGAACATAGGATTAATAATAAAAAAATGAACAAAAACTCAAAGCTTAAGAGATATGTGATACCCAGTTTGCAAGACGAAGTCAATATTTTGCTTAAAGTACTGTACCCTTTAAAACTTATGCATTGTTGCTTCTTTTGCTCTTCGAGCGGCTCCCACGGTTTTTCTCTTCGTCTATTTCATATCCTTGTACAATGAGCTTTAATTGTTCATTATACGTTTCTTTCAAGTACGACCGATGATTGCACTATACCCACACTTCGTTAGGAAAGAACGAGCTATTTTCAGGAATAACGGTCTGTTTTGTTCTCTCGTCATTGTTATTGCCTTATGAACAAGAGGCTCATTCCCACTAAGGGGCCTATTGGTCTTGACACACGTGGACAAAGCTGAATAAATATAAAGGTTAAATTTCAGTTCGAAAAGTTTGATAACTGACAAATTCGACGTGGCTTGTGCAAGGAAATAAACGATGCAGATTAAATTGACTTATACTGGAAATACAATAATAAAGCCCTATACGAAGTCCTTCCTGTATAATAAGGAAAAAACTGACTGTGCTACATGCTCATGTGAAGAAACTGAAGAAGGCATACAGCACCGAATTCTTCTACCTTGAATTTTCGTGAAAAATTATGATGCTGCTCATAAGAAACCAAGAGAATTTTCGAAAAAAACTACATTGTTTGGATAAACGGCCTCCATCATAGCAACAATTTGGGCAACATGGCCAACAGGAAATTTTCAAGATTGCTGCGCGCGTAATAGTGGCATTTTAGAGAAATCGCAGAGGTAATTGATCTCATAAAAATTTTGTTTAGCACTATTATCAACCGTATTCTTGGCTACATCTTTCTTGTAATTGCATGCTTGCGAATAATTTTTTTGTGAAACATAACTGTTGCAGTTAAGAAACAAACGCCGTTCCATAGATGCGCAGAGCTGGAAGGACATTGCACTTCTCAGCGCACAAGGCGACTGCTGCTGGGCGCCAATGAGCATCGTGAGCTACATACGGAAAGAACTTCAATTACCTTTGCCGCATGAGAGTGCACGATAAGCCGACTTCACCCCGGTACAGAACAGTGTCGGCGCTATCACTATACATTAAATCCTCCACCGGCTCAGGCACCGAATCTAAACCACCACGCGTTGAATAGGTGGTGTTCTAGTCCGTCTACACCATCGACGGCACTGTATGGAATGAGGAGTCAGACATCCAAGGCTATGGTTTTGCGGACTGGATGCGCCGGAATGAATTTGCGAATTTCACGAACCATATATGCACCATGTTTTAGACGTAACGCTTTAGCAGCGCCATGTCGTAATCAAAACTCGTAGAGCGCATTTTAAATGCGGTGAAGCAGGATATGCATCAGTGCTGGGCAGTATCAAAGATACATGTCTTAGATAAATATAAGGAATACAATTTTGAGGGCTCGTTTCTTTGTTCGACACAACGTTAATGAAAACCAGCAGATAATGAAGCTAAGGAAAATGTACGGGACGTTAATGCTACTGTTTTAAGTGTATTGTAGTATTGTGATATTGATGTGAAGAAAGTAAAGTGAACGAAAAGACAGTTTCCCGCCAGCAGGGAGCGAACCTGCAACCTTCGGATTAGGCGTTTTCTTTTGTGTGTGTGTGTGGAAGAGAGGTTACGAGGCTCGCCTTTGGATCGTGGGTACGCGGGCTCGAATCCCGCCTCGCCAAGAATTTGTTTTGTCAGGTTTAACCTGACGGTCCCCGAGTGGGCCTAGCCAGGTGACGTTGAGTTTACTCGCGTCTATTGTGGACCGAATAAAGTTGTTTCACTCACTCACTCGCCAAGAACTTTTCTGCCTTTCTTTCTCTTTCACCGATTAGAGGTATATTCCACCCCACACCGGGGAAAAATCGGCGCACGGGCTCTGGGAGCCAAGCAGAAGACGAAGAAGAGGACGACGATAACTAGTACCGATTCATGATGACGGTATAGTTTTCTGTTGACGGATTACAACCAACGGCTGGCATAAACAGCTCCAATTAATCGACGTAACCTCGTCGGTTAATCGTCCTTGTGTGTTTCGCGCGCTGTTCACGTCGCCATAAACAGTTCGGCTGCTAAAATTACCAATTGCACAGCGTACCTGCGTCGATCTTGGGAAATCATCCCGACCACGTACACTAGTGCGCAAGGATATCAGTTGCTGCTGGAACACCGAAAGAATGCTCACACGTTAGTAGAGGTTATTCTAAATCATTGACGACTACACACGGGAAAGGACTTCAAGGATTCGAGAAATCAGGCTACTCGGTGGCTATTCTCAGTTTCTTCTTTCGCTAAAGACATCCATGGGGGGCACAAACGAGCGCGACAGTAGAGTGCACTTACCGCTGTCTCTCTGTCCCCGTTCTTGTTTCTTGCGTAAGGTTTTAAGAATGGTGGATATAATTTTGGAGATGAATCACTGGCTACTTGTAACGGCCCCGACGGCGGAACTGCATCGAGCAATGCGCAAATGTATGGAAGTATTTTACGATAGAAATAGCAAATATAACATCGGATACCTTAATTCTGCTAGTATCTTGTATCTGTATCGCAAATATCGTCTCGGTATCTTGTATAGTACCTCCATACTATTGCAAAGCATATTTGCCCAGCCCTGCTGGGCATATAGGGAATTTTCAACAATAAGCCTGTCTATATCTTTTATTCTTCGCAGCCAGCCGCTTTGGATTGAGCATAGTCTTTCTTTATACCAGCTTGCCAACTGCTAAATTCCACGACCCGAATGATCATCGCAGTCAGCCATGCTCGTAATGCAAAGCAGAAGGCTACTCTCTCAAAAGGAAATGACCTTTTAATTTTGTCTGGGCCATCACCCGCATAGGATATCGAGCACAATGTGGATATTTCAAGTCCAAACTTGACTCGGTGCTTGAGCGACTTGAACGGACGTTCTTTTTTCCTCCTTGAAGATAGGAGAATAGGCTCGATTTATTTCGTCTCTGCAAAGCGCCAGCTTCAGCGTGCAACGCCGTCACAGCAGCGCTCTTGGACGCAACACCAGCGGCGGAAAGCGCGGCTTCTTCTTCGTGAGGCTCGGCTTCGGTTTCTTTCTATACAGGATGCTCCTGGTCTCCCGGCGCTTGGCGAGCAGCTCCGGAAGCCTCTCGACGTTCTTGGTCAATACGTTAACCTGAGAGCATGCTTCGACACTGTAACTGCAACCTTTAAGGAGCATGTGACGAACCTGCGACAGGCTGATCAACGCAACCTGCGAAAGAAAAAAAAAAGGTGTGGCTTGTTTGAAGTGGTCATGACGCACTCTCGAGTGTGCTACCTCTGGACATATCTCTGTGAAGGTAACTTAAAGGGGCCCTTGCAACATTTTTCAAGTGTCATTCAATGCTTTATTAAATGAGTTTGCTGCCTCACGAATCAACTGCCGCAAAAACATTTAGAATCTGTGAGTACGAGCAGAGTACAGGAGTATGTCGCACGCTTTAAGTGCATTCTCTCTCCTTTCGTACCAGCTAACGCGCTGAGAATACGCAGGGGTAAGGATGACAAGGGGGCAAGAATTAACGATCGTTCGTCAGGGCAAGTCATGACATTGAGCCCTTTCCTTTCTTTTTTTTTTTTTTTCGACCGCGTGGCTTACTTTCAGTGTGATCCCGCGGCGGCAGCGGTGATTATGCAGCTCACAATGCTCAAATATCCAAGGCCGTGGACCTCGGGCTATGGTGCGGTCATTTGGGCTTATGTCATTATTTGTCGAGAGGAGAGCGAGCGATTTCTAGGACCGAGAAAATAATCTAAAAATAACAGAGAGCTGCTAGTTGGTAAGTATTTATGGAAAGAGACAGGGCGGTGCAAACACAGACACAAGAGAGACGTCAAGACACCACAAACGCTGACCAACAACTGAAAAGGCGCACACGGCGAAAAAGAAAGGCACGAAAACTCATCTGCGCATGCCCAAGCATGCTAAAATAAACTGGTAGATATAACTGTTAATAACCTGTGGCGCATATTCGTATATACAAGGTCCGTGGTAAACGGGTACGTG
>NC_051182.1:118695181-118800709 GCF_013339695.2 Rhipicephalus sanguineus | reverse complement strand
GTCATCACGACATCACAGATTGCCAAAATTTGTGACGTCATCATGAGTTCAAGTACCGTACCATGACCTGATGACGTCATCACATCGTCGCTTTGTCAAAGGCGGGGTGCGAAACCATGTTAAGTTCAGAAAGATTTCCGAAGGGGGCGAGGGAATATTAATACATCGACTGAGAAAAGAGGAGGCAGAAGATGGCTTTCGCCTTCGGCTCGCCTTAGACGAATGTTTAAGGGACCCTGTGAGTTTTCGTACTGGTTGGCGGCGAAGCATTTTTGTAGCAGGCGCAATAAAACCAGCCTCATTTTAAGAGCTGACGCTCTTCTTCGAGAATAAGAGACTCGTCTTACATAGAACAAACGTTCAGCATCCACATATTAAGCGTAAACAATTAGCTACGCGGACTCACCACACAAGTGCGGCCTAGCATAAAAAAACAGAGAATAAATTGTCTGTGCAGGCGTAAAATAAAGTCGTTGAGTCATATCTTGGTTAAAAGCCATTTCAACAATCGACGTCGTTCTTTCTTTTACTGATAATGCACTTTTGTTTGTTCCTCACGAGCGCGCAATTGTTTCTCGAGCTAGCAACGGGCAAATACACCGAGACTCGCTCGCTTCGGCATGCCCGCCGTCTGGTTTACAGAAACATTTGTATCAGTTATATATATATATTTTTTAAATGCTACAATTAAATTGTTCGTCCAACTTCTGCAGAGCACTGCAAAGTACATCCAGACTATTTACCTCTCTTAGAGAACAAATATGGGTGCTTCCATACATTGTATAATTATTCTTCTGTTTGTGAGCCATGTGAACTTCGGCCATAGTTGGACTGGTACGTAGATAACTTCACTCTGCATCACTCTTGATATGTGTCACCTGGGATTCTTTTTTGTCATGATAAACTTAACAATGATTACCATGCTGATATGCATAATGTTAGCATGCTGACGTAAATTAAGATAATAGGTGGTTTCCGGCCTAGTTTTTTTTTTTATTTTGTTTGGGAGACACAAAAGTGAACACTTAAAGCCACGACTAAGTGCCGACCTCTGGACTGCTGTTGCAGTAGCGCTACTGCATAATGATTAATCTACGGTATTTTAGGAGGCTTCAAGATAAGTAGGGTCTAGCAAAGAAATGAACCCCTCGAAAAAATTAGCCTCCTTTTGTTACTTCACTCTACTGTCACATATGTATCCATTGGCTTCACTGAGACCACTAATACTGCGTCAAAGACTATGCCGCTACCTTTTCTTTACTACAACTACAGCTGCATTATTTTCGAACCTACGACCTAATGAATCCAACGGACAATTAAGCGCAGGAAACCATGACGTACATTATTTGCTGATTTAAATGTGAAGCATTTCTTAGCGAACCAATAACACTTGACCGCTTCTATAAATAAATCTAACCGCCTACGTCTGGACGCTGTCCTGGTGGCCTTCTTAGCTTGGTATGTACCAAAGTTGCTATAGGAGGACATGAGTACGTGGCGAACACGAATCATATTTCATGACGTGAATAACGCGAATTGGTTGTCGCGTTTATCATGAAACCCTTTCCATCAATAACGTGCGGCACACACCCGCATGCCACTGCCGGTGGTATGCGGGTATGCGTCGCAGATGTTTCACAGTCTATACCAGTGACAGCGAGAATGGGCTTCAGAAATCTTAAAGCAATAGCAATAAGAGCCCATGTCACACCACTTCCTCTGACGGCGTCGGCGGCGTTGTCAATGAGTGAAAAATCCTGATGAAAGAGAGAGAGTTTACCTTACTTTACGACCAGGCGCGCTTTCTCTTCGCCCAGGGGTGGGTGGCTTCCTTATTCCACGATGGAAGCGCAGAATAATATTCTCAGTGCGAGCCCGCATCGAACCCAGGCAGTCTGCATGGCAGTGGTGTATTCTATCACAGAGCTACGCCACTGCTTCATACTGCCTTGGGAAAAGACCGTATAGGAGCGCCACATTCGGGCAACGTCACTTGTGGTTGCAGTGTTGGTGATCCGCTTTCGTAAGAATGTGATTAGCATTACATATGTGTTCCAGACTCAGCAAGGTAGAGTTATGCGTTGCTCGAATACGCGGACAACTGCAACTTATAATATGCAGGTCATCGCACCGTATCTTGCACTTCGTTGCGACGAAAGTGAGGTCTGTGCTGTAACGTAAGCGACAATGTTGCGTCGGACCATGAGGTACCCTTTACGCGCCAGTGTAGTCGACATGCTTGGTAAGCCCACGGTATGCGCGTAACTAATGAATTTACACAAACACGTCGATCCACCTCGATCGTCTGGCTCAAAGTGAAAAATGCCGCATATGCATTTTTTTCTGGCACTCGCTGGTACCTACGCATGAAATCAATTCCCACAATGTGCGGGATCTGCCGGACTTTATAGCTGTAGTTTTGTAATTATGGCATAAATTGAAAGGAATTAAAAGTGGATGAAAAAAATCTTTCCCTGGGTGGGAAATAACCCACAAACTTACAATTTTTTACAATCTACATCCACACAATCAGTGGAGTGGGCTTGTAGGTCTTATGGCGAAGCACCTTGTAAGTGCAAGGACCTTCAAGATGGGAATAGCATCCCGTGTACTCCTTGGAGTAGGCATTCCTCCGCAAAGTGGTATATGCTGAACAGAAACCAGTTCTCTGGTCTATAGCTCATTCCACAACATTCCTTATTTCTTCCCTTCTCTCTTTCTTTCTTTGTCTCACACGCCGTTGTACCTTATCACGTAAGAAGTGGCGCTGCTAAGCTCGGGGACGCGGGTTCGATTCCCGTTCACGGCGGCAGCATTTCGATGGGAGCGAAATGCGGCACAGCCGTGTGCTTAGATTTAGGCGAACGTTATAGAACCCCAGGAGGTCGAAAGTGATCCGGAGTTCCACAATACGACACGCCTCATAGTCACACAGTGGTCTTCGTACTTAAAACTCCAGCCATTATCATGGTTCATCTTTCCTTCTGCCTTCACATTGTAGCTATTCATATAGACGATTTTACATAAGTCGCATGGGCTACCGCCAACTTGGGTTGTTAAGCGAATGTTTTTCAATTCACTCAACCGATAGGAAGCTGTTGCGTGGCGGCAGCTTCGGACTAATTCATTCCCTCGCCTTTTCATACTTCATCTCTTCCAAACCGCACAATATACCTCATATTGCCCCTACTGTGGAGCGCAGCCCACCGTGTGTCACTGCACCTGGGAATGTCCACAACCACCGGGCTACCGCCGTATTCCTTCACCCTCACATTCCTCCTGGGTGACTGCGCTGACCAGCTCAGAGCCGCAGGAGCGGCGTCGGCTGATCCAGCGGGCACGTGGTGTGGAGCGAGCCAATGGCGCCTTGAACGAAGGGCTCCACCTTACGAGAAAGAGCTCTTGTCCTTGCGCAAATAAATGTTTCTCTCTCTCTCTCTCTATTTTAGTAGGTCGCGACGTGAATTAATGAAGTCATTAGACGTCAAATGCCCCAACTCAACCGCTTCATGCGTATGAGTGGCCGTAGCGCTATTCGTTTAGTTGTTAACGGCAAGGCTACAGCCCAATATGGTGGCACCGAAACCAATCCGTAAAACAGTCCATTAACATGCGCTCCTTCTGTTTTATTTTTCCTTGTTACGCATCTCCAGTTTTGAAGCGCTTCCTATTGTGTTCTTATTGATAAACGCCGCCATGTCATCCATGGAACACAATAATATACGTCTTTTCAATATCACTGCTATCGGGACGCTCAATTATTTACTTATTGCAAACGTGCACAAGCGAATTGCTAATTCCGTAAGTACTAACTCCTGGGAACTTTATTCGCCTTTCAGCTCCCGATCAACTCTGCATATCGTGTGATTGTCCCAAACCGTCGGATCATGCGTGCCTCGTTCCGCGGTCTCCGTGCGTCTGCCGTCGTGGAGTGCTATGGGACATGTCCACGGCCAGCTGCTCGCCAAGCAGGCGAAGCTGCAGATGGGTTAGCGCTACGTTTACATTGTAAAACACGTGACAAACGTCCATAGCACATGCCCATCGTCAACGTATCTCTTCTCTTTTTTTTCAGCAAGTGAAGCACTAATATATACGGCATCCCTTAAACGGAAGGCACATTGCGTCCATTCATTCCGACGGCGCCGATCCCGACTTTGAAGCGACAGCTGACGCAGAATCAGGGAAAATAAAAAGTCACATGGTCCCTAACGCATTTGCCTCACATGCATTTGCCTCAGATGACCCGAAGGCGAATGCCATCTTCCCTCGAAAACTTGCTGCACCCAACGGAATTTAGCACTACCCCCGAGATCGGAGCCACTGGAAGCTTTCTGTACCTCACGTTTTTTACAGCGCCTCCGAGATAGGCTCACCTTTGAGCAAGCGACGATGTCATGTGATGACGTCATCATGTGACGTCACGTTGTGCGACTTCACAGTGACGCCGTGATGACGTGATAACTTTTGGTGACCGATGACGTCATTATGACATAGGGGACGTCGACACATGGTGGTTTTTTACATCACTCGTGTTCACGCCGACGCCTACGGTCACTTTCCGCGTTTGATGAGGCATCGGAGGCGTTCGCCTTAAAATTGCGCGCCACCTGCCAAAGTTGAGCGCACCTAACTTTTCCAGCTACTTCTCTAGCGACTAGTCAGTGCCGGTTGGTTGTTTCGTGCAGTTCTTTTTCGACTTTTTTTACACACCCCTCTAGCTTTAAAGGGTATGGAATGACGTCACCTAGACCACCGTATTGTCGCACAGCCAGTCCGGCAAAAGCTGCTTTCCTCATCAATCTGTTTATCCACGGAAGGACAGAGGGAGGCGGTGAACATGTCTACAGTATAGCAACAATATGACGTATCGCGACGTCACGTGCTTACGGTAGGGGAAGAGACGAAATTGGCAGGAGGATCAAAAGTTACCTATTTCAGCATTGCAGCCCTTGTTTTTTTTTCCTTGCCCATCACTCACAATAGTGTATGAAATTACTTATATTTGAGGATAATTATCCACAATGTTCAAGTGATGTTCAAGTGAGAACAAGGGCAGGAGAGTCGTAATCACCATAACGCTGCGAAGAGTTTGCAGTGGGCTAACGCTCTAAAGTCCACCTGAACAACGTGAATTTGATGCTAATTGGGTCATTCCATGCCAACTGTCCCAGTCTGGGCGCTCGACAAAAATCAATTTCTCTGGAAAAATCTGAAAAAATTACACACGTATAGACATTAGTCCTGCAGTATTTTCCCGAAATATTTTGAGCGGCAAAAATTTTTCGGGCACGTGAGCGCCATTTGAACTTCTCGATATGGTGGAAAACCAGGTACAAAAGAAAAATTCGCTATAAGTGAACCGTTTCACGCGTTCATTCGAAACTTGCTTTTTTGTGTTTTTAGAGCATCGCGCTTTTATTATAAGACAGTTGCTTAGAGTAGCTTTATATTTTTCACTCCTTGGCGCGTAGGTAAAATTGGGTAAATTGCAGCGTTTCCGGGAATTTTTTTACAAAATACGACTGTAGATCAAATACATCAATTATTTTTATAGAACTTTCCATAAAACGTACTATCGCCTAAAATTCTTGTTATGCCTGTGTGCGGCGCACAGGCTTTAAAATAAAATCCTGAACTTAGAAAAAACGCTACATTGGCCTATGTTCAGACGTCTGTAGCACCCTAAGGTGGTCCAAGAAAAAATAAGCAGAAAAGCGCATACGATTGAGAATCATAACACCTTTGTGCACAGAAAGTTTAATCGAAGTAGTTTTTGTTTTAGAGAAGAAAAACTTTTTTGAAGTTTAGTCCCACCATTGCATTATTTTGCTATGGGAGCACTACAAACCGACTGAATTTACTGCATAAAAAAAAAAGAGGTAATGTATTCGTAGCACATGGTTTTCAGCTCCTTTTGTTAGTACTTTATGATGTATATTACATATCAAGGAGACGATAAACAGAGGTAAAAATATAACAATACCATTGGCTTAGGTACCGAAATTCCCCCAATAATGAATAGCGTTACTTATTGCATGCGGTTCTGAGAATCATTTGGCGTTAAAATAAGTCAAGTCTCAAAGTTCATGTAAATCGGAGAAAGGAGGCGTGAGCGTGGTCATTTATAGCGGGTCCAAACGGAGCTGATCTAAGTATTCCGCGACGAACGGCACATGATGTGACAATGCGTCGCGTATTCACGCATTCCGTCCGTCGACCGCGACACTACGGACGGGATATGCCAGGCTATTTTTCACATCCTTATTTGGATGGTTGCAGGCAGCAGATTTTGGTTAAAGTAGAATTTGTCAGTCTGGTAACATGCACTGATTTACAGCTGTTATGAAATCACAACAGCCTATTTATGTGGCGTAGTTGTCCGGCGCCGCTTCCTCCGCCTCCGGTGTGCGTAAACAATGCAATAGGTAACGCTATTCATTATTGGGGGAATTTTGGCATCTAAGCCAATGGTATTTTTATATTTTTACCTCTGTTTATCGTCTCCTTGATATGTAATATACATCATAAAGTACTAACAAAAGGAGCTGAAAACCATGTGCTACGAATACATTACCTCTTTTTTGTATGCAGTAAATTCAGTCGGTTTGTACTGCCCCCGTAGCAAAATAATGCAATGGTGGGACTAAACTTCAAAAAAGTTTTTCTTCACTAAAACAAAAACTACTTCGATTAAACTTTCTGTGGACGAAGTTGTTATGATTCTCAATCGTATGCGCTTTTCTGCTTATTTTTTCTTGGACCACCTTAGGGTGCTACAGACGTCTGAACATAGGCCAATGTAGCGTTTTTTCCAAGTTCAAGATTTTATTTTAAAGCCTGTGCGCCGCACACAGGCATAACAAGAATTTTAGACGATAGTACGTTTTATGGAGAGTTCTATAAAAATAATTTATGTATTTGATATACAGTCGTCTTTTGTAAAAAAAATTCCCGAAAACGCTGCAATTTACCCAATTTTACCTACGCGCCAAGGAGTGAAAAACATAAAGCTACTCTAAGCAACTGTCCTATAATAAAAGCGCAATGCTCTAAAAACACAAAAAAGCAAGTTTAGAATGAATGCGTGAAACGGTCCATTTATAGCGAATTTTTCTTTCGTACCTGGTTTTCCACCATATCGAGAAGTTCAAATGGCGCTCACGGGCCCGAAAAATTTTTGCCGCTCAAGATATTTTGGGAAAATACTGCAGGACTAATGTATGTATGTGTGTAATTTTCTCAGATTTTTTCAGAGAAATTGATTTTTGTCGAGCGCCCCGGCTGGGACAGTTGGCGTGGAATGACCCAATTACGTTCTCCGAAGGCATGACACGCACCCTCAAGTTTATCTCTGAGCACAGCGCGATGGCATCAAAAAGCTACTGAAACTTGGAGGATAACAAGGCAGTTTCAAAAAGAAAAAATTAAATCGTGGAGACGTTGGCGACATGTCAAAATTGTTAGGGAAATTAAAGGCGAGGGTGAATCTGTTTTCATTGGCGTAAAGTTACCGAAAATTCAGGAGCCCTTCCGCTTTGGGGGAAATGGGGGCAGGCGAACCTTGGCGTGGGCTTACAAGACCCACTGCTTTTCTTTCCTTCTTTCTTTCTTTCGCATTGCTCAATGTTCCCTCCTAACCCAAGCGCTCACTTTTATTATAGGTAGCGGCCGTCCCCGGAACGCTGTTTTCGGGCTGAATCGGCATGGCGTCTTTCATGTTCTTTTCAGCGTTCGTCAGCCTCTAGAACGGCCCAACGAAAGGAACATCACGCGGGTTAGGAACTCAATTTTCTCGAAGCTGGAATTTTCCTGGCATGTGCAATTCCTCATATCGACCTTACGCGTTGTCCAGCAGATCGCTTTTAGTCCACCCACACGAAATATTTCAATGAAGCTCCCACAGCAATAGTACTGCTTCCAAATTGTGTTTTTTTTCTCAACCGGACTCACTCGGACTCAAACTCATCAAAATATTACTAGTGATCAAGGCACTCGCCCTCGCACCTGGGGGAACCCCGATTCAAACCCCAGCCCTGGAAAGACAACTTATTTAGTTTTATTTATCGTTTTGGGTGTCGCCCGCTGTGGGTGAGGAGGGTTTCTTAAGGTTGAGATGGATTGCTTTGAACACCATCACCAGCTTCACAGGTCAGTCAGTACAAGCTTTAAAAAAGTGTGAAAGTGATTATCAACATGCAATGAAATAGGGCAAATCAGCTTTGATAATATTCGTTGGGCGGGTATGGAAGAGTTATCACCCGTGTATAATATGATCCATGTTTCATTCCTAGACCAGGCCGCGTATCGTTGGTTTGTTTTTCTGTTGTATAGCATCTTTGTTTTTCTATTACACAGCCTCGTTTTTTTAGAAACCTGTATAGTTGCTTTCCGTGAGGTGGCTTCGTTCTGCTTGCAAGTGCATGAGTGTTTTTCGTTACTGTTAAAACCCTATATACAATTTTTAACAAGGTGCGGGTTCGAGCTAGTTGGTACTCCATGATGAACCCTTGCGCCCGTCCGTGTCTGTTTCGTCCGTTGTCTAAGAAATTTTTTGCGCAAGAATTGTTGAACCTATATACAGTTTCGCACAAATATATTGTTTTTCGCTCTCTTTCAAACATCGATGCCCGTTCTAGTTACCGTGTTTTGGTGACACGTTTATTTTCATTTTAGGAGCCACTGTAGAGAAAAACGCCGCGAGATTCCTTTTCTCCTTGCGAAGTAATTGCGCAAATAAATTGCAAATGTTGTTCAAGGGCTGTATTTCCCTTTGGCACGTTGCATTATGCAAAAGTTGCACCCTACAAATGCTTGCGTCTATTACAAAGCACTAATGGGGTGAAGTGCCTCGTGAGGCGAAGACCTCAATGATGCATTACTGGTCTACCGTTGCGAGTGAGAACAGCTGCTGCGATACGGTGGTTTCTTCTCTTACGAAATCTTTTTGCGTGCGCAAAGGTATCCAGACTGATGACAGTAAAGATAAATATTAGGAGGAGGAGACCTACATCATTTCTCAATTTTCAGACATGTATGGAAATCCACCATTTTCGCATACTGCCATGCAGCCAGTACGAAAGGAACATTATTAGTGCTCTCAAAGAACACCCAGTCATCGGCGTCTATGACATATCCATTTCTGAACACGTTTTTATTTCACCAATAGTTTTATTTGCGGCTTATTCACTGCGACAAAAGTTCAAGGAAGATCCATTTGGAGGCCACATTGCCTAACGAGAAGGTATTACATGAAATTTCCCTATTCCTTCAAGAGCCCACGAATTAGAATGTGCCATAATTGCACATGCCCGTTGTTACACACTCAGTGCTTTCTTCTTATTTTGCTGTACTAGTCCATGTCCCTGGTGCGTTCTTGTTTTCAGATGGTGGATTTTCGTAGTACGGGCGTCATTCTTATCTACTATGCCTACATTATGCTACAGACCGATGTAGTAACCACAGATACCTGCACAGGTGAAAAAGAATATAGCTAGCCTCGAAAAAGAACATAATATAGAATAGGCTCGGCCTGTGCGCAAGAATACAAATAGCGCAGTTTTCTATTGTCTCTCTGATCAGTTCTACTCGCACAGCGGCCGCTCCATGCACTTTCCATCTTCGCCAAGGCGGTAGAATCCTCTCACGCAGTAGCATCCTGTCCTGGGGTTCACTCTGCACACGATGACGTTGTTAGGGTGGCACTGGCACTGTGCGCAAACTTCCATCAAGTGCGCCGCCGGAGCGGGAACTGCAAAGTGAAAAAGGCAAACACTTGCAACGTTACGCGTGAAAGTCTCAGAACCACTGATCTGCCAGGTGAAGTGTTTGTTCCCCTAATGGATGCATTATTTTCAACGAAACAGTACTTCACACAAGATTTAAGACAACCGCGACAGATGAGTGCGAATAGATTCCATTCTTTATCAGTTTTGAGTACGCCGATCTGAAATTTAATAAGGGGTTGACTGCCCGTTGAGTGTGCAACGGACAAACATCTGCCGGCTGAAATCGTTAACTACAATTCGAGAAACTGAAGTTTCTTTTATTCAGGAGCTTGCGTGCGAACATAAGTGAACGGCTCATTTCCCTGCATGATCTGAGAATATTCACCGCGTTATGCATGTGGACACCGTTGTCTACGAACACCATGCAATAATCAACAAACCGAAAATTGCTGTGCCGCCAAACTGTGTCTACGTCGTACTGCAAGTAAGGGCGACCTTGCTTAGGAAGACATCGCTTAGTACAGAGGCTACCCTGAGCCTATATAGACGCCAGAAAATTGAACGAATGAATCATAGTTCCACGACACGAACGTTTAGATCGCACATGAAAGGCTCATAACCATCGCGACCAGAACTCTCAGTTAGCGCGTTCTTCGCAATTACCGACAATTAATTTCGACACCGTACCACTTTCTTGATTAACAAATGTGACATGCCACATTTATTGATAAAGCGAGCCTCGTCGTCTTGGTCAGAAATAGTTTCGTTGAAACACGGCAATAGGAATTTGCGCAGAAAGGAATAGAACAAATATTGTACATTGACACTAAATGCGGCAAACTTTTCAGGATCATAACGCTTAAAAAACCAAGCTCTCTTCAAACATCGCGGACCCACGTTTGCACAAAAGCTCTTAGCAGCTCGTTGGGTCTTTTTCAGTAAGTTTTCTTTTCATGATCAAGGACCTAGCTGTGGCCAACTGACGAAGATATGCATTCACTTTCGCAAATTCTATAGGCTGGGCGCCATTAATGAATTCTCGTTCACTCGCCTGGCTACATTAAGCATTGCCTGTAGGCCTAAATAGGCATTCGCTGTTGGATACTTCGTCACAAAACTCGCTTGAAGTTGCTTCATGTGAAAAGATGAGTATGAATTCTACAGATTTACGAAGGCAAGGGGTCTACAAATTTCTTCTTTGGGAACAACTGGCTTCACAAGTCTGGAAAAAAGTTAGACCTTAGCTCAACATTGTTTAAACGCGCACCTTTAAACGATGATTCTTTATTTTTGATGCAAAACTAATTCATGTGCCAGCAGCATATAGCTTACAGCAAAATTTGCGCACCAGAAACTTAAGTATCCTTGGTGTTTTCGCAGTAATACTGATAACCACAGTTTTCACGCACATTTTTTTACAGCCGTCCTTGTTAAGAACCGTATTTCTTGGTGCACTTCCATTATGCAGCGCAATTCAATCGCTTAATAAATTTGGCTTTGACACTCGCACTGCCTAGCTGTTTGACTTTGAGGCTTCATAAGCGTAATTTCTAGACTATTTAGTTGGGTTTACCGCGAAACCCAAACACTTCAACGTTCACCTGGCTTTTTGACAATACAGGTTCAAACAATTTTAAAAAAAAAAGCTCAAGGATCTTACCTGTGTCATTCAGAGGTACCGAGAGCACTGGAATAACGTAAATATTGACAAAAAAGATCATGAAAAGCGTGTACATCGTGTACGGTATTCGGCTCTTCAGAGCGACTGACAGCGGCACTGCTCCCCACTCACACGGCCGATCAGAATGCGTAGGCAACTACACGTCTTTTTAACGAGACTCGTGTAGTAAGACGATACACGCAGCTAAGTCACGCGTTGGCCGGGAAACAGCTGCATTTCTCGTAGTCGAAGCTGAGTGGTTAAAAGAAGGCCGTCTCCCGTGTGACCAGCATTCCGGTGTGTGAAGTGTAGAGGTAATATTACTTCTGGGAAAGTCTGAAAGAAAAGCATCCTTGCATTGCTGCTTTGTTTTTTTTTTGTTTTTTTTTTTTGGTAATCAGGGATTCACGTTACTTTTTTCCCGTCCTCATGACTACATTTTCACACCTAGGAACGCCTTACAGTGTGAAGTTTTGCGCAGTAAGAACATGATCAAGATAACGCTTTTTCTTTCAGTGCTTCCCTTTCAACGAACTCATACAATTTTTATTAAATATTCTGACAGTTGATTGGCCCTTGCCTTAAGTAAACTTATGATCGAAAATCATGAGTATGCTATGCAACTCTTAACTTGAACTAGAACTATCCATTTCATAGCAGTTTTAGTTCGTAGAAGACTTTTTCTGAACATTCGGAAAACCGAAACTAAGTGCTCGACCGACGTGGTCCCCCTTATGCATTTTCCTAAGACGACTCGAAAGTGAAAGCCGTCTTCTTTTTCTTTTCAGTCAATTGCGGGGATTCCTCCCCCCCCCCTTCCCCCCCCCCCAGAAAGCTTTCTGTTGGCCTGCGTCCTGGACATATTCGGTCATGTCCGTGTCCGAAAGACAACCCTGTGACTTTTTCATTTCATTGTCGGCTGCCCATGATAACGCTATTTTACACAGCACGTCGAGGGTTGTCTCCCGCTTCTATTATTAGCTATATAAACGTGTTTTGTTTAAGACCTAGATTCAGTAAAAATGTGAAAAAAGGGGCGCCTTCAGCAAGTTATTACAGTAGATTGCTAATAAGGCTACATTAGCCAATCCCTCAATTGCCCTCTCTCAAAAATAAATTAGCCTTTTGAAGGCAACCATGTTACCGCATAAATAACTCACGACACGTGTCGGTGGCACTGTTTGACACGGAGACTGGTATGCCGTCTTTTCATTATTGTCCACCATTTTTTATTACAAATTTTTTTCCTCCTTCTCGTGTTCCTTCTTTCTTTTCTGTACATAAGCCTGTCAATTCTCGAAATAAAGTAGTTGTTTGCGTATCTGCCCGTGTTGTCTCGCGTTTTTTTCTCGGTCTGTGTCATACTCCGCAGCGCATTAAAATGTGAATGCAGTAGTTTGATTACGTTTCTGGGAGCTCAAAAAGAAAGAAAATCCCTAAACTTCGTGAATGGTGAGTGAATTTTCATTTAGGCCGTCAATCTTTTTAGAAAGCTTCTTCAAAATTACAAAATTCCGAACGAAACGTCGAATTTTACATCTTCGTAACTCAGCAATTAAACATTACGACAGTTTTATGAGCTAACGATAATACGTCTAAACGGATCAAATTGAAGCGGATCAACATCGTTACCAGTTGTCCCAGAATATTATGGTTTCATTTTACAAATATTTGACTAGCGAAATGCGCAATTTGACCTGGCTAAATCTTTCCATAGTAATAAAAGGTGGTCCTCGGCTGCTGACCCGAAACACGCGGGTTCAATCCAGGCCGTGGCGGTCGCGTTAGGATAGAGGCGAAACTCTAGAGGCCCGAGCACTTAAATTTAGGGGCACGTTAAATGAACCATTTTTGGAGCCGTCCCCTACGGCGTGCATCATAATCGTAACATGGTTTCGGTGCGCAAAACACCAAGTCTTATAATATTATAGTAATAAAACGCCTGCAACTCAGTTGATCGTACCCTGAGCTAAAATGCTACAAACGCTCGCTCTTTCACTCGAGCGGTTTCAGTTTCTCATTCCGTAATTTTAAAAATGAAATGAGCGCACACGTCGTAAGTGGCCGCAGCTCGCTCCATATCGCGAGAGCAGATGTTCTTTTCTGACCTGCAGCTAGCGTGAAAAGATACATTGGCGGACACTTGCGCATCGCAGCTCCGGAGCTTTCTTTTCTTTTCTTCTTGTTTTTGTTTCTTTTTTTCAGCATAAGCCTCACCATGTACAACCTGACATTCCGGTATTGCTACAGAAACTGCAAAGGCCAGCTGGGTATCAGTGTAATGAATGATTTTGTGGCCATTATTGTCCTGCCGGCTGTGACCGTGCTAGCGCTGCAAGTTCAACCAAGTAAGCGCTTAGATACACATTTACGCACTTTCATTCTTCTGCACGACATTTACACTACGCTTGCCCGAATATAGCATTTTCTGAATGCGAAATAGCCATTGTTATTTGAGCTATGTTCAGTTCTACAGTTGCAGTCCAGAGCTTGCTCTGTTTGCGCTTGTGTTTGTGCGAGAGTACGTCTTTTGTGCGCTGCTTCATCAATTTTAGTTCGAGCATTTCCCATTTGAAATTGTCGAATGTTTGTTATTCTTCTAATTCAGAAATAAGAAACCCTATTGTGGTACCGAAGAAGACATGCCTAAAAAACGGAGGATTGTTCCAAATGATGCTGGTGCAATGAAACACCAGTTGCTCAGTGGATGTGACACGAACTCAGCCACATTACTCTTCAATTAGCTTCGCTTATTCGTTAAAAGACCATCCGCCTGATGGCGCCTATATGCTATTACGTCATCACCATCATCATCATCATCAGGCTGACTGTGCCCCCTGCAGGACAAAGGCATCTCCTATGTTTCGCCAGTGAACCCGGCATGCCGCATCTGCCCTTCGTTTTACGCCCCCTTATCCCTTACCTTTTATTTTTATTTTTCTTTTGCTTTCTGCGGTCAGCGTGCGCTGCAAACACGGAGCTAAGAGTTATGGAGCCGTACAGCAGATGGAGCGTTTGTTCTGTAGATCATCGCACTGACCTTTCCGCTGATCGCGGGCCCTGCTATGCTGTTCGCAATAGCGCACTGTAATGCAACGCCGCCGTGATATGTGAAAGCAAAGAGCGCAGTATTTTAAAAATATATGTCAATGGCCACCCACGTATAGCATTGAAGAAAACCAGAACGACAGCACTAAATTCGTGCGATATATTACGACCACAAAGGCATTATAAACAACCAGTGTGAAATAAATGAGCATTACTCGGGCCGCTCTCTTTGTATAGAGTTGAAACGCACGATCAGTATTTTTGTTTGGTTGGCGGAGCACCGCTCATGCGTATTCCAATGCCTTGTTTATTTCATAAAACCTACGACAC
The DNA here is from genome assembly GCF_013339695.2 of Rhipicephalus sanguineus. NCBI lineage: Eukaryota > Metazoa > Arthropoda > Arachnida > Ixodida > Ixodidae > Rhipicephalus > Rhipicephalus sanguineus. The sequence continues at coordinate 118,785,943 of NC_051182.1, read as the reverse complement.
ACGCTATTGTGAAGGGTGTAGAGATACTTATGGCTAAAGAAACTAGCCAGGGAAAGCAGCACAGCGTTGCACAGATCCCGAAGAAACAACGTGCTTTCGATAACTGACGCGGGCTCATGACGCGTGCCTATAATCGCAGTGGGAACTACAATGGAGATGTATTGCAGTGCAAAGTTATCTTAGATGTTTGACATACACATCTCCTCAGCAGCGTACACTTTTCTTGAAGGCCGACCTCAGATCGGAAGCGCACGCCATTAGAGAACAGCAGTTCGGCTTTGCGAAGTGGTGCGCCTCTTGCAGCCGCCTTCCGGATGAGTTTTTAAGCGCGCAGAACTTCGATATTGTGTTCTCGTCGATTTGTGGCAGCACAGTGAGGTTCGCTGACCGTTCCGCGCTGAATGATGAAAGAAACACCGCATTATTTTGGTCCGAAAGCTCCGCCAACGACTGCTGCTCAGGCTCTCCGTGTCCTCTCCTTATGGAAACGCTAGCAGACGATTCCGCGACTGCGCCCAACAAAATAAATTGCACCATCTCCCGCTAAAGGGAACCATGTGTGGATGCGAAGTAGGGGGGAGCCAGTGTCAGCGCCGGCCTCAGCGCTGACGTTGACACTGGCGCTGAGGCTTGCGCTTTTGCTGGCGCTAACTCTGACTCTGGCGGCGGCGTTGACGCTGGCGCTCATCGTGGTGTTGCGCACGAGAGAATAAGACGCGCGCGCTCCGTCATTTTATGCCGCGGAACTACCGTGCCGCCCCCAGCGGAGTATGATGTTGTCGCACCACCTCTCATGCGCGCCGCTCCGCAGAGTAGAGGATTCCTAGAGGAGAGAGAGGAGAGAGCGTAGGAGAGGAGAGAAGGGGGAGGGGATGCGCATGCGCAGGGGGGGGGGGGGTTGGACGCCGCGGGACCAGGGAGGGACGGACGCAGCTCCCGCCATAAGCTGCTTCGCATCTAAAAATGGCGGACGCGCCAAGTGTTGCCGGAGCACTAAGCATTATGAATATCCCCCGTTGAATGTTGCCTTCGCACGTCTCCTCAAGCATCTTGGAAAACGTTGCCAACTGATATTCTCTCTTACACTGTGCAGAGGGCGACTACGGCGAAGTGTGCATCCCCTGTTCTTGCCCTGGGAAAGGCCACATCGTGTGCAGCGTGAACGAAAATACTGGCTGCCATTGCGTAAAAGGCGTATACCGCATCGGCCTTCGCGGGGTGTGCGCCGTCCGCGTGCTTTGCCACGCGGATGATGACACCGACATCTTCGGCGAAGGCCGCCTCTCCAAAGCACCTCGAATCCCTCCATGGCCCCGTGGTATCGTACGGAGCTTCCAGCTGCACGGCTATTCTCGAAACTCATCGCCGGAAGCGCATGAGGAAGAGAAAATTCCAATAAAATAACTCTATAGAACTACAGGGAGCAGCCTCTCGAAATTTATGCGGTTATTCTTAATACGTCAAGTCTTTTGTTCAAAGAAGGCGAGGTAGAGAGGGGGAGGGGTGGAGCCCACACGCGTTTCGTTTATGTAGGCACGTTTCTTGGAGAGGAAGGAGCACTATGTACGCATGTATAGTTTTATTCAATCAGCGGGGAGGGGGGGATGTTACACCCTGGTACGCAGTACGTCGTCGAGCTGCTTCACCCATAGGTTTAAACAGCCGATGGAGAAGGCGAGCTGTATATTAAATTAACAGGATCACTTGTTGATGATTTCTCAAGCGCATGAACAGCGTTTAAGCGTAGCAAGTATACAACACACTGAAGATGCTCTCACATTGGGCTGACAGGATCACGGGCGTCCAGGAATGTGTACCTGGTAGACAGAACAGGCAGCGCCGTCTATAAAGATCAGTCTAATAAATATAGCACTTTGTTTAACTAAGTGTTCAATTACTCCTGCATAAACTAGATGTATGATTTAGCTTCGTTGAGGTGTTCTCGGAAACATCGACAGGATTCAGTGGAAACGGCCACTCCGAATGAATCCCGAGCCACTCACGTCAACGTCAAGATACCAAGTGGCCCAGTCTGGTCCCTCTAGTAGTACTTTAATATACTGTGGGAAATAGGCGGTAATGACAGTGATAAGCATCCGTGCCCTTCGCTAGAAACAAGATGCATAATTATCATGTTATGTGATATTCTTGGAAGAATGAATACAATGGCCAAATATCATTACAAACAAACAGATGATTCCGTTTAACATTACGATCAGAAGCAACAGTACGTCTCGTGCAATCGCGGATATTGCCACGCGTGACCGTTACCATTGGCCGATGCCATAGGAAATCTCGCAAGGTGACCATCTAGAATATAGCTTTCTTGAGGATTTGCGAACAGTGTTGCGAGTAAACGCGAGTTCACGGTACTTACCTATCCTGTGGCTCTCATATGAAATCTCATCGAAGGATACGGTGCTTACTTATCATAGAGTCTAACAATATGCACGAAGATCTATTGTACCCTTACCGAACATTCTAAGCTTCCGGAGAAAAGGAAGTGCCGACTTGAATCAGACAGTGCAGACGTTGACCCGTTCGACCGCCTGGCATGCTAGTGCAAATGCTGGCTCATAATTGCTGTTAGCGAGGCCAGAGGCAACCAAAAGTTGAATGCCTGCTACCGTACATAATATATAACTGATGTCAAGACACCAGTACCCAGACGTGACTACTGAAACTAAGATTGAAGGTAAGAAGGTGACTTTTAAGGGCTCGAAGGTTTTAGGTTCGGTCTCTGCCTGCGGCAAGTCATCTTTTCGTCCACTTTACTTTCTTCACATTTATATTCTAATTACTACATATAACACCCCCTATACTTTCCTTGGCATGTTTGTCTGTTAGTTCTCATTAATACTGAAACTAAGAGCCACCCATGTCCCCATGAACGTATAAAAAAGACTTATAAATGTGTTGTGGGCTTTACCGCGGCCAAGGTGGTATCAAGGGGACGGAGCACTGCAATTAAGGTGCGCAAGCGGCAATGCCATGTGGTATTTTTCTTTTTTGCATTTCGAGGGCATCTGCAGGAAGCGGAAAACACTAACACTTAATAGATAGAAAGTTAGAATGGTTCTAACCGGACGTTATGCAAACCGATCTAAAACTTGTTAATTAGAATTTTTGCCAGATTCCCTGCTTTAAAAGTTGGTTAACTAATTTTGCCTGATTAAGCATTTAAGAAGAACACAAAAAATAGTACGACTTACTCCACGCAATGGTAGCAACATGAATTTGGTCGTGTCGTCATATTATACGTCGGCGTATTTTCAAACTCTGGCTTGAGTTATCTGGGACACCTTCTATAAGGGCTTATATCGGCCCCAAGAAAAATGCCTTCCCAGCATTGCAACTGCGTTTAAAGGTGAAGCCGCCATTAAGAAGATCTGCGTAAGCTTGGTCTTTGTAAGCTGGCTTTCTCGCATTCTATGTTGCAGTAATTATGAGCAACAGGAATGTAATGACTAGAGAACGGATTTTAGGAAAACGCCTATTTTGTTCCTTGCGCTCCTATCGCGTCACTTTGATATACGATCATGAATTAGAGGTTAAGAAGGGCTTTTATGGTGTTTTCACAGTGTCTATAAATGCATATTTTTGGCGTTTGCGCCTAATAGCCCATAAATGCCTTTTTTTTAGATTCGGCGCCTATATGGACACTATGTAACCTCAAATTTTGCTTCCGAGTGCAGTTTGAGACACTTATTCATGTTACCGCGCAACATCCACTCTACGGAACTGCATGGGGTTCAACCTAGTCCTATTTCAAACTTCCGGAAAAGAACCACTAGCAGCAGTGAAATGGGACGCTCTGGCGACCATACGCTGCCACGCTGACATGGCGCGAGTGGTTGGCGAATGGGAATCCGTGGAGAGCTGTAAGGGGGAAATGAAATAAAGAACATAAGAAAGAGTGCACGCGGCATTTGTTTCCATTATTTATTCTTAAGGTGTTGAGCGACAGGGGAGAAATTGACCCTATGCGATTAGACCCGGCCAACACGAGGCATCCCTCCCTTCTGGTCTTTGAGCTGTCTGCCTATCTGCTCCTGTGCTGCCCTTATCTTCCACGCCGAAAAGAACGAGATCCAGGAGTGTGTTGATTCGACAGTGGACACTTGACTCACCATGCTAGAAAAAAATAGGAGGCCGTATTCTGCGAGCCGTGCAAGAAAAAAGAGAACTGCACGGTCATGTTTAACTGTTGGCACTTTTGTGCCATCATAAAGACTATTTTTTTTTTTTTTGCTCTCGTAGACACAGGTCGCGCACGTCTTGGTTTGAAATTATTACCATTTACTTGTGCCCATATTTACTATGCTGGCCCAAAACGTTGTTTTTCCTGCCCATTCTTGGCGCCTAAAACGCTCTTTTTTAATGCCCGAAAATCTGGCCTCTAGTAATGACCCCCGATGGTGTGACACACCGCGTTCGTGTGTGCGCGTGCGTGCGTGTGTGTGTGTGTGCGTGTCCGTGTGTCCGTGTGTGTGTGTGTCCGTGTGTGTGTTTGTGTGTGTGTGTGTGTGTGTGTGTGTGTGTGTGTGTGTGTGTGTGTGTGTGTGTGTGTGTGTGCGTGGTGTGTGTGTGTGCGTGTGTGTGTGTGTGTCTTTCGTCGCGATTACAGCTACAACCACCCGCTCAATACAGTCAACTGTGTATTTACCTTTCATCAAAATGATGTGTCACCTGTTTCTTGTGCTATACACAGTTTCACCGGTCATCCACCTTCACGTAGAGGAATGGCTCATGGAGTTTTAAAGAAAATGCTGCGATGAGACAATGTTTGTCTTCTCGCATGTGCATTTCTAAGAAAAGCATGCGAGCACATCATGGTAGTGCAATGCAAGACGAGAGAAAACAATACACACTTTCGGCGAATATACACGACACGCATACCCAACCTACAAGAGCGCATTATTAACAACTCATTTAAGCGTCTACCCTCTGTTCATCTATCTCATACATCAAGAGAGGGAACGAGGAATGCTACACGTGGTGACGACGACCGAAAGGAGTAGCGAAAAGTGATGTGCGCTATATCATAATACTGCCACGCGCGCTTCTTTTTGTCATTTTTATGTACCTAGTCCGTTGCAGGCGTAGCCACAGCCTTGCGCAAGCCGCGCCCTAATGTCTGGGAACCTTCCAGACATGGGCGTAGGCAGGGGGGTGCAAAAGGGGCACTTGCCCCCCTCAAGCCACACCGGCACTTGCCCCCCGCCCAAGCTATGCCAGCTCTCTCCCCCCCCCCTCCCCTCCCCCAGCCGCGATGCAACACGGGGTTGCACCCCCCAAGGCAAAATTCTGCCGACGCCCATGCTTCCAGATTATCTTGAAATCTTCTTATTGGCTTTTGAGCGGGCAAACTCGAACAGTTGAGATTATTCTCGAACTAACGCGGCCACCAGCGATAAGGCTCGAATGTTCGATGCCGCATTTATAAATGCCGACACGCCTTTCCACGGGTCAGATTACCGACGCAGATGCCACGTGGTCGTGACGGTGAAGAAGACTCCATCAGAACTCGGAAATGTGTAACTCTTTATTTGGACGAACTTGTGGCCGGGAAACGGAAAGCTAAACTGCAAGGCACGCAGCATCGGTCGTCGATAATCTGGCCCGCGGCAAGACGTGTCGGCAAGACGTGTCGACTAGAGTCACTGTATATGCTACCTAAAGGTAGCATATACAGTAACTCTAGTGTCGACAACTCGATGCACATTGACACATATTGTTGAAAATCAGTTCTGCGGAACCCCGCAAGGTGGCGGAAGGGTCATGAGAGATAGTTTATTTGTTTGTTTGTTTGTTTTTTTTTTTTTGCTTCAGCACTATGGCACATACCCACTCCGGGGGATTGGCCATGAAATCATAGTTTAAAATTTAGACGTTAATTTGAACAATGTTGAATCATAAAAAAAGTTTAATGAAGAGGAAATGTTAGGTATTATATCAAATAAATACTGCAATTGCACTACTATACGATTTCGCTAGTAATGCGAATAATAATGCTGTTGGAAATGGGGTCTGTCCATTCTTTCATTCTCGTATTTTCTACTCTCTTTGTTTAGCAGGACATCTTGCTTGATCCTACGAGTCTTTTCATCTGTGGTTTATAGTCCGCAGTGGACATGAGTCGTGGCAAAAGCTGGGTCGTCCCGATCATAATGACATAATGATTTTTGATCATTTACGAGGTTATGCAACATGGCCTAGGCTAAAGCTGGTATTGATTAGAAATACCTCTTCATCCCAACTGACTCTGTAACCTGTATTAGCACTTAAAAATTTTCAGACTATATGATCCGCCCGACTCTTACCAATCCCCCTGAGTGGGTAGGTGCCAATCAACCCAGGAGCGTCATCATCATCATCATCATGATCCCTTATGAAAGCCGCTGCTCAGGCCACCCAATGTAATGTCACACCTGGAAGGTGGTCATACAAGTCAAAGGGGCCGCTGCTCGGCCGTGTAGTGCCAGTGGGAGAAGAGCTGATCCGCCAAGATGCTGCTGCCCATCGACTCGTACCGCCAGCCATGGGAAAGTGACGAAAACTGGGAACTTCGGCGAGAGTTCATCACGGCCAACGACGGCATGATCGAGGAGGTGATGCCAATGCTTGCTGTGTTGAAGCGGCTGCATAAAATCACATGGGATCAATAATTAAGTACTCCTTCGCATGAGCTAGAGGTGAGGGAGAGCGTGAGTGGGCGTTGGTCAGTGCTGGCAAGCGTGAGCATACGCGAATGTCGGCAAGTGAGTGTGCCCGTATGTACATGCCCAACCATGGATGTTAGGTCAAAGGCTTTCGAAACGACGCCTCACAAGTAGTTGGCTCCTGCAATGTGTGTGTTGCGTACGTATAGTGTCGTGAATAGAAAAGCGTCTCAACGGCACGATCTCTCTGCGGAACGACGTTCGTCCTTCCTTACTCCGTCGGTAGGGGCTCCTAAATGTTATTCTTAAAAGGGCCCGGGCGGCAACTCTTTTAAATGCGAAGCATTTCTTACCGAACCCTAGGCACTTTGAGCGTTTCTGTCTGCGTATCTATATCAATCTATCTAGCCGCCTACGTCTGGGTGCTCTCGTGATCGCCTCCTTAACTTGGTGTCCACCAAAATTGACATGGGAGGGTAAGATGATTTGACGAATATAACTGTCGGGTCATGACGTGAATAACGTGAAAATCCTGTCGCGCATACGTCGTCAAAGCCTTTCCTCCAGACACGTGTAGCACGTACCCGTTTACCACGGACCTTGGTATACGAATATGCGCCACAGGTTATTAACAGTTTATATCTACCAGTTTATTTTAGCATTGCTTGGGCATGCGCAGATGAGTTTTCGTGCCTTTCTTTTTCGCCGTTGTGCGCCTTTTCAGTTGTTGGTCAGCGTTTGTGGTGTCTTGACGTCTCTCTTGTGTCTGTGTTTGCACCGCCCTGTCTCTTTCACATAAATACTTACCAACTAGCTCAGCTCTCTGTTATTTTAAGATTATTTCTCGGTCAGCTAGAAATCGCTCGCTCTCCTCTCGACAAATAATGACATAAGCCCAAATGACCGCACCATAAGCCCGAGGTCCACGGCCATTGGATGATTTGAGCATTGTGAGCTGCATAATCACCGCTGCCGCCGCGGGATCACACTGAAAGTAAGCCACGCGTTCGAAAAAAAAAAAAGAAAGGAAAGGGCTCAAGGTCATGACTTGCCCTGACGAACGATCGTTAATTCTTGCCCCCTTGTCATCCTTACCCCTGCGTATTCTCAGCGCGTTAGCTGGTACCGAAAGGAGAGAGAATGCACTTAAAGCGTGCGACATACTCCTGTAACTCTGCTCGTACTTCACAGATTCTAAATGTTTTTGCGGCAGTTGATTCGTGAGGCAGCAAACTCATTTAATAAAGCCATTGAATGATTACTTGAAAAATGTTGCAAGGGCCCCTTTAAGTTACCTTCACAGAGATATGTCCAGAGGTAGCACACTCGAGAGTGCGTCATGACCACTTCAAACAAGCCATACCTTTTTTTTTTTTTTTCGCAGGTTGCGTTGATCAGCCTGTCGCAGGTGTTCGTCAACATGCTCCTAAAAGGTTGCAGTTACAGTGTCGAAGCATGCTCTCAGGTTAACGTATTGACCAAGAACGTCGAGAGGCTTCCGGAGCTGCTCGCCAAGCGCCGGGAGACCAGAAGCATCCTGTATAGAAAGAAACCGAAGCCAAACCCCACGAACAAGAAGCCGCGGTTTCCGCCGCTGGTGCTGCGGCCAAGAGCGCGGCTGTGATGGCGTTGCACGCCGAAGCTGGCGCTTTGCAGAGACGAAATATAAATCGAGCCTATTCTCCTATCTTCAAGAAGGAAAGAAGAACGTCCGTTCAAGTCGCTCAAGCACCGAGTCAAGTTTCGACTTGGGATACCCACATTGTGCTCGATATCCTATGCGGGTGATGGCCCAGACAAAATTAAACGATCCCTTCTTTTTGAGAGAGTAGCCTTCTGCTTTGTATTACGAGCATGGCTAACTTCGATGATCATTCGGATCGTGGAATTTAGAAGTTGGCTAGCTGCTATAAAGAAAGACTATGCTCAATGCATAGCGGCTGGCTGTGAAGAATAAAAGATATAGAAAAGCTTATTGTTGAAAATTCGCTATATGCCCAGCAGGGCTGGGCAACTATGCTTTGCAATAGTATAGAGGTACTATACGAGACACCGAGACGATAAGTATTTGCGATACAGATACCAGATACTAGCATAATTAAGGTATCCGATGCGATATTTGCCATTTACATCGTAAAATACTTCGATACATTTGCGAATTGCTCAATGCAGTTCCGCTGTCGGGGCCGTTTCAAGTTGCCAGTTATCTCTAAAATTATATCGAACATTCTTAAAATATTCCTCTAGAAACAAGAACGCTGACAGAGAGACAACGATAAGTGAACTCTACTGTCGCGCTCGTTTCTGTCCTGATGGTTGTCTGGCGAAAGAAGAAACTGAGAACAGCCACAGAGTAGCCTGATTTCTCGCATTCTTGAAGTCCTTTCCCATGGGAAGTCGTCCAATAATTTAGAATAACCTCTACTAGTGTGTGAGCATCCTTCGGTGTTCCAACGGCAACTGATATCTTTGCGCACTAGTGTACGCGGTCGGGATGATTTCGCAAGATCGACGCAGGTACGCTGTGCAATTGGTAATTTTAACAGCCGAGCTGTTTATGGCGACGTGAACAGCTCGTGAAACACACAAGACGAGTAACCGGAGCTGTTTATGCCAGCCGTTGGTTGTAATCCGTCAATATAAAACTACCGTCATCATGAATCGGCACTATAGTCGGGTACAACTTTAGAAGGCAGCGGCATTTCCTCCTCAAAGGCGGATGAACACAAGCCTGCACCAATGGCGCGCGCCTCGGGACTGACGTCATGAGCGGGGACGGCCGGTGGCTCCGCCTTCGAGAACATCGGCGCGTGCATGAGCGGGACTATTTCTTTAGTCGCGGAGGCGATCGGCTGCCGCGCTTCGGTCGTCTGGGCGGGTCCTCTCCGGCGTCGTCCTCTTCTTCGTCTTCTGCTTCGCTCCGAGAGCACGTGCGCCGATTTTTCTCCGGTGTGGGGTGGAATACCTCTAACCGGTGAAAGAGAAAGAAAGAGACAGAAAGAAAGGCAGAAAAGTTCTTGGCGAGGCAGGATCCTAGCCCGCGTACCCACGATCCAAAGGCGACCCTCGTAACCTCTCGTCCACACACACACAAAAGATAACGCGTAATCCGAAGGTTGCAGGTTCGCTCCCTGCCGGTGACAAGTTGTCTTTTCGTCCACTTTACTTTCTTCACATCTATACCACAATTACTGCAATATACTTAAAACAGTGCCATTAACGTCCCCTACACCTTCCTTGGCTTCATTATCTGCGGGTTTTCATTAGCGTTGTGTCAAACAAAGAAACGGGACCTCAAAATTCTCTTCCTTAATTTATCTGAGACATGTATCTTTGATACTGCCCAGCACTGATGGATATACTGCTTCACCGCACTTAAAACGCGCTCCACGAGTTTTGATTACGACGTGGCAAGCTATTACCAGCTCCGGACTCGAAGCACAACTATGGGCAGTCCAACGGGCCCGCGACGCAGCAGAGAGACTTGGTCTTTCTGTTCCGACGTGGGAGCGGCCCGCAACGTGCTAGGGCGCGTTCCGAGGGACCGAAATAAAGTTTATTCATCCATCCATGGCGCTGCTAAAGCGTTACGCCTAAAACATGGCGCTTATATGGCTCGTGAAACTCGCAAATTCATTCCGGCGCATGCAGTCCGCAAAACCAATGCCTTGGATGTCCGACTCCTCGATGCATACAGTGCCGTCGCTGGTGTAGACAGACTGGAACACCACCTATTCAACGCTTGGTGGTTTAGATTCGGCGCCTGAGCCGGTGGAGAATTTAATGTATAGTGATAACGCCGCCACTGTTGTGTACCGGGGTGGAGTCGGCTTATCGTGTACTCTCATGCGGCAAAAGTAATTTTTCTTTGAATACGTAGTCCACGATGCTCATTGGCGCCCAGCAGCAGTCGCCTTGTGCGCTGAGTCGTGCAATGTATTTCCATCTCTGCGCATATATGGAACAGTGTTTGTTTCTTAACTGCAACAGTTATCCGAAGTGTTTAGCGCAGAATTATGAAGACGGGACAAGAAGGGAGAACACGTACACAGGCGCTAACTTTCAACAAATGATTTATTTGAATCCCGATCACACATCTTTATACACTTGAGAAAAATCACGCATGCGCAGGTACTGTACCGTCGAGGAACACCAGTTCCTTGCTAGTCAGCGATAGTGACGGGGTGCTAACACAATCTTCGCCAAGCCTATGAATAGTTGCTGATTCGATTATTAAACGAGTAGTTTCGTCAAGGTGCCTGCGGACAATGAAACATTTATCAAAATGTTTCATAATTCATATGAAACATTTTGCTTCATAATTCTGCGCTAAACACTTCAGATATGTCGTACCAACAAGGCCAAAAGTCAGCCCTTGCAACAGTTATGTTTCACAAAAAATTATTCGCAAGCACGCAATTACAAGAAAGATGTAGCCAAGAATACCGGTTGATAATAATGCTAACACAATTTTTATCAGATCTAATACCTCTGCGATTCTCTAAAAATTGCACTATTGCGCGCGCAGCAATCTTGAAAATTTCCTGTTGACCATGTGCCCAAAATTGTTGATGGATGGAGGCCGTTTATCCAAACAATGTAGTTTTTGGAAACGTCTCTTGGTTTCTTATGAGCAGCATCATAATATTTATAGTGCAGAAGAAGGTGCTGTACGCCTTCTTCAGCTTCTTCACATGAGCATGTAGCACTGTTAGTTTTTCTTATTTTATGCAGGAAGGACTTCGTATAGGGCGTTATTATTGTATTCCCAGTATAATTCAATTTAATCTGCATCGTTCATTTCCTTGCACAAGCCACATGAAATTTGTCAGTTATCAAAAAATTTCGAACTGAAATTTAACCTTTATATTCATTCAGCTTTGTCCACGCGTGTCAAGACTGATGAACCCCTTAGTGGGAATGAGCCTCTTGTTCATAAGGCAACAACAATGATAAGAGAACAGAACAGACCGTTATTCCTGAAAATAGCTCGTTCTTTCTTAACGGCAACTGGAAATACGAAGTGCGGACAGCTAGTGCATCATCGGTCGTACTTGAAGGAAACGTATAATGAACAATTAAATCTCATTGTACAAGAATATGAAATGGCCAAAGAGAAAAACCGTGGGAGCCGCTCGAAGAACAAAAGAAGCAACAGTGAATAAGTTTTAAATGACACAGTACTTTAAGCAAAATATTGACTTCGTCTTGCAAACTGGGTATCACATATCTCTTAAGCTTTGAGTTTTTGTTCATTTTTTTATTATTAACCCATGTTCTCAAGGATTTCACGCAGTACATACTATGCCTATAACTTGTCCCACCTTTTCTTCCACAAATATTTTACGTGCAGTTTTAATAAGCTTCATTTGATATAGAAGCGCCTATCCAATGTGTTCCCTCTTTCATTTGTGGAGTTTTTGTTTTGTTTTGTTTTGTGAAGCTTGGAAGTATTTTGTAAGTTATTAAGAATGCATACAAACTCACCCTACTTTCACTATTCCTTTTATATGGCAGAAAATTATTGATTACTAGCGGATAAATTTAAGACAAACATTCTACTTACCTAATTTCGCGCTAGAACATCCTACATTTCTAGAAGTCAGCATAAGATTCGGCACCCCTGCCCGAGTTTCCAAATTCATGAATATCAGGAGGCTGGTGTTCTAGTTTTATGACACCGTGGCGACATTATCAAGTTGCCTGTTTCTTTCTCGCTCGCCAAAGCTCCACACGCGGTTACGCCGGCCGGGCTTACCAACGCAGAAGCGCGCCGCTTACAATTGTCGCCACTCCTGTTGAGGTGTTCCTTTTATTACAAATGCTCTCTACAACCGATCACTGATGGCAAACTTTGATTGGTCCATCAAGCCACGTGCACGCCGTATTTTCTGAAGTGTTTCCTAGGGCCTTTGTTTTATTGACATATCGTTTGTTGCCATGATTGTTTCATATACCTAACTTTTGTTAACATTAACATTTAATGCACTAATTGCGCACTACAGATAGTCAACCGAATCAATCTAAAGCACTTATCCTCACCGCAAAAGCGTAACAGAGCACATATTTACTCGCACAGAATTCGCTGCTTTTCAAATGACGTCCTTGACTGCAAAGCGTGCAGCGATCGTTTTAGCGTTGCAGAGGAGGACTTCCATTACCCGTAATGACGTACGACGTTATTTACAATCGCGAATCGATTGACGCCCCAGGCGCAGATATAATGTTGTTATTTACGTAGCCATGATTTGAGGTCGCAGTAACAAATTTCACCTAGGCAACAAAATGATCGATTTGAGAAGTAACAGACCCCCGACCCCCCCCCCCCAGCCCTGTCCACTTACTCACCACGTCTTCGAATTCTATCGCTGTTGCGTCTATACGTGACTTGCACGTGAAAACGTGATAAACCGAGCTGTGGGATCGTTTTCTTCAGAGTAATCAGTCGACATATATCGTATGAACACTCTCTTTCTACCGAAACCTAAGCACGAACAGCCGACATGTGATCTACAAGAGACATCATCAAGCTTTTGTAGAGGGGCTATAACGTTTCGCCGTTACTACTGAATGAGACCATTATTACTAACGGTCACATTTGACGCATTATAACTTGGTAACAACTCCAATAAGGCAACGTTTTTTTTTTTCTTTACGTATAAATGTAGAGAACCTTCTTGATTTCAATCAGAGAGATATTTTTTAATTAAAGATAGCCTTTTTGAGAAAACATTTCTCAAACTTCGGCGTTTTGGGTAAGCCACGTACGTTTCAGCGCAATTTTGAAGTATTATAGTCAGCGCGAAAACCATGAAAATTGTTGTTAAAGGACATGCAGATATCGAAGTAAATATGTACCGGGTATTATCCTACGTTCAACTTGTACACATCAATGAATTCCTGAAATATACAAGTATTTTGTGCCGTTTACCATGTTTCTGATTTTTTTTTAAATGCGAAGCATTTCTTAGTGAACTTCTGCGACTTTGAGCGTATCTATCTATCTATCTATCTGTCTATCTATCTAGCTATCTATCTATCTATCTATCTATCTTCTATCTATCTATCTATCTATCTATCTAATCTATCTATCTATCTATCTAGCCGCCTACGACTTTGTGCTCTCCTGGTCGCTTGGTTATCGAATGTACACCAAAATTGGTAGGGCGTAACATGACAGTATGAAGAGCATAAATATCAAGTCATAACATGAAAATCATGAACGCATGTCATGTACAGGATGATTGACATGCCATGCTCATGGTGCGCTGGCGGCCGTTTCGCTAGCTTGATATACACCAAAATTGGTATCTTGGCGACGTGACCTGTGTGATGAACATAAATGACCGAGTTAACATGAAAATCATGACACGCATGTCATGTACAGCATGACTGACGTGCCACGCTCATGGTGTGCTGGCGGCCGTTTCGCTAGCTTGACCTACCCCGAAATTGGTATTGCGTGACGTGACTGTGCAACGAACATAAATAACACGAGTTAACATGAAAATCATGACACGCATGTCCATGTACAGCATGCTACGTGCCACGCTCATGGTGCGCTGGCGGCCGTTTCGCTAGCTTGATATACACCAAAATTGGTATCTTGCGACGTGACTGTGTGATTGAACATAAAGACACGAGTTAAACATGAAATCATGACACGCATGGTCATGTACAGCATGACTGACGTGCCACGCTCATGGTGTGCTGGCGGCCGTTTCGCTAGCTTGACCTACCCCGAAATTGGTATTGGCGTGACGTGACTGTGCAACGAACATAAATAACCGATTTAACATGAAAAATCATGACACGCATGTCATGTACAGCATGACTACGTGCCACGCTCATGGTGCGCTGGCGGCCGTTTCGCTAGCTTGATATACACCACGATTGGTATCTTCCGACGTGACTGTGTGACGAATATAAATAACATGACTTAACATGAAAATCATGACACGCATGTCATGTACAGCATGACTTACGTGCCACGCTCATGGGGCGCTGGCGGCCGTTTCGCTAGCTTGATCTACCCCGGAATTGGTATTGCGCGACGTGACTGTGACGAACATAAAAACACAAGTTAACATGAAAATCATGACACGCATGTCATGTACAGCATGACTACGTGCCACGCTCATGGTGCGCTGGCGGCCGTTTCGCTAGCTTGATATACACCACGATTGGTATCTTCCGACGTGACTGTGTGACGAATATAAATAACATGACTTAACATGAAAATCATGACACGCATGTCATGTACAGCATGACTTACGTGCCACGCTCATGGTGCACTGGCGGCCGTTTCGCTAGCTTGATATAAGCCAAAATTAGTATCTTACGACGCGACTGTGTGACGAACATAAATAACACGAGTTAACATGAAAATCATGACACGCATGCCATGTACAGCATGATTACGTGCCACGCTCATGGGGCGCTGGCGGCCGTTTCGCTAGCTTGATATACACCAAAATTGCTATCTTGCGACGTGACTGTGTGGAGAACATAAATAACACGAGTTAACATGAAAGTCATGACACATGTGTCATGTACAGCATGACTTACGCGCCACGCTTATGGTGCGCTGGCGGCCGTTTCGCTAGCTTGATCTACCCCGAAGTTGGTATTGCGCGACGTTACTGTGTGGAAGACATAAAATATAGGAGTTAACATGAAAACCATGACACGCATTTTCTTTAGTGACATACAAGACGATGTATGCAGCTCTTTGCTGGCTGCTTCGCATTACATCGATTCCCACAATGCGTGGGATCTGCCGGCTTTTTTCCTGAGAAGACCCTCGACTGCCAAGGGAAATAAAATACTCATGAGATTGCATTTCACGCGTTATTTGATGGGAATAAATATTGCGACCAAGAAGTGCACCGTTTCTTCGCTAGGTGGGCTCAATTTTCACACACTGCGAAATTAGCGGAACAGTGTTATTTATTTATTTATTTATTTATTTATTTATTTATTTATTTATTTATTTATTTATTCATTTATTGACAAATACCTTACAGGCCTCGCAGAGACATTGTGTAAGGTGGGTCATATACAAATCTAAGAACAAAATTCTGGTTAATATCAAAAAAAAGGCAAGTACACAAAAGTCAGAACAATGTAAGGTAACATCAAGAACAATGGCAAGTACAGCAAAATATGTGTAAGTACAAAGCTAGTTATTTGTACATAAGATTATAAACTCAAATAAAACTTGTGGGCAAACTCTGTATATTTTTTAAGGGAAGAAATTTTCTTTCGCAAGACTATAACTCTGAAGTCGTTGTTTTGGATATAAAGCTTGCGTCTAGAGTAAATTTCATCAAGATCGGGAATGTGACCGGGACCTCGCGCTTGTTCTTAAAGACACACTCTACTACCAGATTAGAATAACAGAGAGCTGAGCTAGTTGGTAAGTATTCTTTTTAGAATGAATACCAGATTAGTCCACGAAAAATATATCAGCGATGAGTAACTCTGAACAGTCACCAATTTCTGCGTGCGCCTAGAAATAAATGTTAAGAAAAGTAAACAGCTCTGTAAAGAAACAGCTTCCCCATTGCACGTAAGCTAGCGCGGTAATATTGTTTCCCTACAGATGTTACACGCACACATGTGCTCACACGAACGTACAAACATGCATGCATATATTTCTCGTGAACACAGAGGGGCGTGTCAGCTAAGGGGGGGGGGGTCTCCTTTTCTCACAATTTCGTTCACGTCGCCCCCTGCCCTCGTTGCCGCATACCTCAGCATTTTCTTTTATACACGTGTTATAATGTTCGAATGAACCTTTTGTAAACAAACTTTCGAAATTTGATACCACAGCAATGACAGATTTATTCTTGGTAGCCCACCCAATGCACAGTTAGTCCGGCTTGACTCCACAGATGAGGAATTATAACGTATAGAAGCAGCAGCAAAAAAAAAAAAAAACGATAAGCACAAAACCGGCTAAATGTAAACTCTGCATAGCGAGGGCCGGAACGCGTACACTAAAATACTAGCAGGGCAAGGTTATTAGCAATTTACAGTAAAGGTATTAGAAAACTTCTACTCGGAATGGTACCGTTCACAGATAATTCATTCATCCTAAAATGAAATCAATTTAGCATATGACACTGAAGTTCCATATGTAATTACAGGTAAAAGGTTAGAAAATCCATCACAAATATAACCCCACTACAATATGGTTTCACAAATAAATCAACAGAGCTTGCCCTTCTTGCAGGAAAAGAATACATAGTCGAAAACTTAGAAAATCGCTACCTAGTTTTAGGTTTGTTTCTAGATTCCACCAAGGGCTTTCGATAGCCTTATCAATCTGATTCTTCTCCAGAAGCCTCATGATTATGGTATTAGGGCTAATGCTCATTCCTTAGTATCATCTTACCTAGGACACCGCTCACAGTATGTAGAAATTAATTGACAGTTAAGGCAAGTTAATTTACCTGTACCTCAAGGAAGCATCCCAGGTCTATTTTTATTTCTTTTATACATCAATTGTATCGTCACTGTTCACAACACGGTTAAGTATACGTCATTTACGCTGACAACACGAGCATTTTCTTCTCTGGTCGCTCCGCTGTTGGTTTAGCAATTGCTAACATTACCCTAGATTTAATTCAGATATGGCCCCTGCAAAAACACCTGGGTTTAAATATCGGCAAAACGAAAGCATTGATGTTTCATCCGCGTCATAAAGTCTCCCACGTATCCATTATTTATGAATGTCCCATCGGTTGAATACGTTCAATCCTTTAAAACTCTGGGCATCTATTTTTCCGCGAACATGTCATGGGATGCACACGTTGATTTCTCGGTTGGAAAGCTTTCACGCAACATTGGGTTCTTGCAGCGGAACAGTGCAGCGTTTCCGGTTACCGTAGATCCTACCTTTACAACTCTATATTCGCTTGCACTCAGGCGTTCTTGTACGGGGCACAACCACAACTGTTAATATAAGAGGCTGCATCTTCTTACTGCAAAAACGAATTATTGTAACGAACTTGTAAGATATACCCTATTTGTCTCACACGGCTGAATTTTTTTGAAAAACTACACATAGTTATAGGTCCGTTACTTTATGAACGTACGGTTTTCCGCTTCTAGAAGTCGTGTGTAAAAAAAAGCAAGACAGCGCATTGCAGAACCTTCGAAATCTTAAGATCAACGTAGTCACATATAACACGTATTTCAGAACACTGGGAAGTAACACGAAATCGTACTAGCAATGGGAGACAAATACCCCGATGCCAGCTACCTTCATTGTTAAACTACTTAAAACAAAAAATTATATTGACATTGAAAGTTTATCTTTGCGAGATATTCGGGACATATTATGCCTTATTTTGCCTTAAGCTTATTAATACCGTTAACTTGTTTCATCTTTTTAAAACTGTTTAACGCAAATAAGCCTTCTTTTTAATCCACTGTTGTAGAATCTACCGCCGACGTGAAACATTTTTTATATTTTATCTTGTGTGCCTCGTTTGCATGTGCGCGCGCGTGTGTGTTAGCGACAGTAGCGTATCCAGACATTTTTTTCGGGGGGGGGGGGGGGGGGGAGGGTTAGGTATACTTTATGCATGTTCGTGCGAGTGTTTGCATGTGTGTGTGTTATATGCCTATCAAAAATTGAGGAATTTCGGGGGCGAAAGCTTTGAACCCCCCCCCCCCCCCCTGGCTACGCTGCTGGTTAGCGATGTACCATCGGCGTCAAATGAAACCCGAACAGCGTCAAGCCTTCGCAAATGGTATAGTGGGCACCGTCCTGTCATCACCATTGACAGGCACGCGCATCCGGTTTTACAGCACTGCACATGTGGCGCCTTATACGTCCGGAAACAGTCACGTAGTCAAGCTACTCAATGTATCCGCAACATTTTTGTGACTGCTCCTTTCTTTCATTGTTCAGTGAAAGATAAAGCCTTGAATTAAATTGAATTAAGTGCACTTCGAAAGATGTCGGTTAATTATTGTTATTCCACAGTCTCCCATTGTGGCGTGTCCTAAGACTTTCACACTGAATTACTTCAGCGCGATTTCGCTCCAATTTTTATATCCTGCAACCTTACGTTAACACAGCTCCGATGTCTTTTGCGTGGCAGTTCGTCGACTCACACTAGCACGGGCAACACGATGAGCTTGAAGGGCCTACTGGGCCTACGTCCGAAAATGGCTGCGATGCGGTTCATCGTCTCTTCCAACTTGCTCTCAAGCTACCACCAATCTCAGATGCGTAATATTAGGTGTTACCGGCTCGGAGCATCCCATAGCCAATAACGGCTTGGCAACCGGAGTCATCCTCATCGTGGATCAACGTTTCTAACGTTGATACTGATTGGTTTCGGCGGCGCAATCGGAGGATTCGCGACAAGAGCGGGCATCAGCTTCACAAACGAAACCTGACGCGGTTTCGATTTCAACGCAACCAGCGGCTTCGGCTCCAGCTTCGGCCGAGGCTTTGGCATTGTTGCCAGCAGCGCGGCTGTTGACTGTGGAAGCGGCCATTACCACGCCGCTTGCTGCTACCTGATTTTTACAGATTTTGCTACGTTGACATTATTTAGTCGCCTACCTCCCGTTTGTTTCAGCCGCGTTAATTTTTGCGTCTTCGCTTGAGTCTGCCTAATGAGTAGTCACATAACGATCGAGTGAGCCGGCGTGACGTCGTATTCATCGTGTGACTGGTTCACAACACCTAGTCCGGCATCGTGTCCTAGACATCGTAGTCGTCAAAGATGCAGCGACCCATCGACGAATACCGTCAGCCCTGGGAGAGCAACGAGCACTGGGAGTTGCGGCGCGAGTTTATCGTCGCCAACCAGGGTCGATTCAGCGAGAACCGGGTGCTGTGCCTGGCGCAGGCGTTCGCCAACGTCGAGCTTCTCGGGTGCACTTACCCGGCCCCGGTGATGGCTCAGGTGAACGAGCTGGCCAAGAACGTCTCCTCCCTGTCGGTGGTGCAGGAGAAGCGGCGCGAAAACAGCCGCGTCCTCTTCGTCAAGGGCGAAGACGACGACGCCAAGAGGAGGAAGAGTTCGTCCCTGGGCACCTACACCCGCGCACCCCGGTACGATGACCAGTCCCGGATGAGAGCCGCGTCTTTCTTCCAGCGCTAAGAACACCCAGACTTCACTACGTGCGCGTTCTGAGAAGGCAACAACGCCGCCGTTCATTGTATAGCACCAAGCTGGTGACTCGAGTTCACGATTGTGACTTGCTGCTCAGTTGCACGCATGACTGTTTCGCGAGAAGGGCCAGCCCGTAAAATTGTGAAATTGTTTTGTGTGCGACTTACAGTGGTGCCGAGACGCATTGATTTATATCGGGAGGCTTAAAATCCCTGTCTCGATGGCATGATCATAAAATTTAGCGTGATGCTGTGTAAAGTACGCATCTTTCTTGTTGATACGAGCGTGTACATCGTTTCGAGTTTTTGTACTTGGGCCATTGTACATAGTTCATACGGCGAATGTTGATCAGCGTGATCTTGCGTTTGACTGTGTGAATGCAGTAATTTCACCGCAGCATTTCCCTCTTTAAATATCTGTATATTTAGCAAAACAAAGAACGCAACACAGTCACCTTGAAAGCTTTAGATACCAAAATTTAACTTTGTCAAGAACTTCTAACAAACTTCAGAGTCAGTCGTGTTACGTAATCAATTTGGCTGCACTGGCTGAACTAGGTTAGGGAATGCAGATTTACGAACATTTAGTTTTAGCTTCCACAGTTGACAGCACTAAAGGCGTTGCAAAACCAACAGATGTAACAAGAGTGCATAGTTTTAATGCATTACTATTTCCACCCAATGCCATGTCATTACTGTGGCAGCCACTTTGATTTCTTTGTTTTGTGAGATAAACAGCACAGTGTTTCTTGCTTCACTGCGAAATACCCGGGATGTTGAGAAAAAAAGCAGCAGCTGAAGCTCCTATTCTGCCGTTTATAGACAAGTGCCAGTGAATATGCCAGCATTACACCATACTCACATAATTTCTTTCAACAATATTGAGAACCTTGACTTCTTTTGCAGATGCAACACTACCCATTATTACCTCAGCTAATGTGCTGTTCCCTCACTTCTTTGCTACGTTGCTTCAGAAAATTGAAGCAGTTGTGTTTCTCAATTGCTTGGCTTTTAAATTGGTGTTAAGTACATGCCATATATAAAAGGTTAATTTTTTTTCTTCAACAGATCCTGTGTAAACTTCGTAGTTCATGTTGCTTTAATATGAGAATACATTTTATTTGATATTCAGTGGTCGTTCTTCTTGAACATTTTTATTTAGTTAAAAATATACCTGCGCCGTACTCCCTTGCTGAATATTTTAAGCTCTCCTCATTTTTCAATTCCTTTGTTTCTACAATTCAGCTTCTTCATGGCCAAAATGAATGTGATCATTAAAATTTTCTTCAACACGGAATCGAGGTTTGGACTCGGTGAGATCAATTGTTGCTGCATTTGTGATGCCCGTACATGCAGAAAAGTTCTCTTAGCATTGCCAACAGCCTGGACCGTGCTTTTTCAGTGATCTCCTATGCTCAGTTTTTTGCTGCTTTTATATTACACTGATGACAGCCGGCTGACATTATGAATAATGCAGGTGGAGTGTCAGCTCTGACCGCTGACACTGCATGAAAAGTGATGTCATCTAAAAAGGCATCTTGATGAAATCGCAGTACTGATTTTCAATATTTAATTGTTCTAACTACTGGCCTTTTATTGTCAGAAACAACTGTCGGCTACCACGAAGCAACATCTCCATTAACTGTAATTTTGTTTTGCTGGTCCTTTTTCTTGCGAAAGTGTACTGGTCCACTGCAGTAGGAATGTTGTGATCTTAGCCAAATACTCGAACCAAGGGCGTGAGAATGAACAGAAAACTGGCCATTATTTTGACTTAAGTGGAACCAAGCGAGTAGTCCTTCATTTACATTATTGCATAGCTGTTAACCGAGTAATTACACAACAGAGCATCACTTCAGTGAGAGCCAGATTGAGCGATTGCTTTGATTCCGAGTTTGTTTAATGTGATGGCAGCATCATTCTGTCGCGAAGACCACCACCTCATTTTCACATGCCTGTTCGCTCAATGGCTATTGGTCAGGAACTCTGTGGCCATAGGTCATTTATTAGGAGGGAGAGATTTGGTTATGGGACAATGTCATAAATTAGTCATTTGAAAAAATGACATAATTAAAGGAGTACTGACATGATTTTGAAGTGCAGCAAAACGGACGTTTTTGATTTCCTTGGCATGTAGTGTTAACGCTCTCCCCTCACCGCATCCGGGAAACGCGTATAAATATTTAAGTTTGATTTTAAAGTTTTCATCTCCCAGCATCTGCAAGGAAGCTTCACCGCATGGAGAGCCCTATGACGTTTCAAGTCAGCTCACTTGGTTTGCGAAATCTGGGTTCTGCATGCAGCCTAAATCACAGAAATTGCTGTCACAGGCACTGGACGAAAGTTCACTCATCATGAACCACGTTCGACTGACAGCAAAGGACAGCAGGTGCATATTTCGTGGGTTGCAGTCTGCCCGTGACGTCATGGGCAGACTTGACACGTCACTATGAAGCCGCCCTCTCGAAACTGAAACCGAAACTGCTGGTTGAAAGAAGCGTATTAAAAATATATGCAATGCATCCCCAGGCACCACGACACTCTTTTTAGGGTTCTCGACACCCGTGCTTTCATTTAGAGCAACAACCCGAAAAATTTTAAAATTCATGTCAGTACTCCTTTAAAGTAGTTCTAGTCGCATAGTTATGCATTTCAGCAGTGTGGCGTTGGGATGCTCTGCAAACTCTGTTTGCTTACACCATTCCCAACATGCAGCGTTTGCTTAAATCAATATTTAGGCCACAGATCTTGATCAACTTGCAAGACTACTTACTTTTGAGGCCCGATGAGGGGCGTTTAGGTGCGGTCTGATAAATGGGCAACTCTCGCTTCAAAGCTTCTACAGTAACATGCGAGTGATATGACGCAGTGCTGCCTACAAAAGATCAGCAATATAATATTCGCTGCACCTCTGCAGTGCTGCAATATCGGGAGGGCATTGGTGGCTTAGAATCGTGCCGTGGCTACTTATAACTGCATAGCATTGTCACTGAGACGTCACCAATGGCATTAACGCCGATGCTGGCAACGTTTACCACCACCTTAGTCAGTACATTATTTCGTGCAGGGGCCATGCATTGAGGGTTACTGCCATAATTGTCTCATTTGTTGTCATGAATGCCACCAATGCGTCGCTGGCACTGCTTTTGCAGGTACTCTAATGCAGAATTCTATGCAAGCACGCTGCCATCTTGTCAAGAACGATGCCTATAAAAAGCATGCAATGTTGTTTTAATCCAACTATGATGTTACCCAGTTCTAACCTTTCGTAATACATGCACCACTGCTCTTGGAGTCTATGTGTAGAGCAAAGCCTTGCCTCAACTGACCACCTCTGTTGTTTGCACAATAGCCGAGTGGTTACTGCTCTCGACTTGCATATGCTCATTGCTTTACTGTCACAGGTTTAAATCCCAGTGGAGCGAGTTGCACAGAAGCTCCCTTCTTTTTTTTTCCTGTGTGGTGTTTACAAAGCTGCAGATGACAAAGCGGACAAGTAATTGCAAAAAAAGGTTGCTGCGTGTTGCCTACGATAATGGTTGTCGTCGGCGTAACAATGGATGGAACTGGAAGATTCAGATTGAAGTGCTGTTGAATTCTATTCAAAAAGACTTTCGCAGAACAATATTAACATGTTCTCTTACAAGTGGGTGCCTGAAATAATAAGCAAGAAAGTTGAACAATAAGCTGAGGTATATTAATTTTCTGCAAAACACTGCGGATGAGAATGAGCAACTTTAATGTAATGCCTACGGAAATAGCTGCTGACCATGCAACTGCAGTACGGTGCCAAAAGTAAATGCTTCTGCAAGAATCATGAGAACTACTACAGTATATAGCTCCTGAAATACAAGACAACACTCCAAGACAAACACCACCTGGCTTAACATTGCACACTGCTGCAATAACTACATGTGTCATTGGTTGGTTGCAACTTTATTGCATCATTCAAAACTTTTTGTGGCAAGTGGTGAATGGCATCTAGTTGAAGGGTTCGTTTATAGAGCTTCTTCCTGCTCAGCACCGAAAGTCGCAGGTGATGGTCACGTGGCACAGGGGCGTAGGCAGAAATTGTTTTTCGGTGGGGGGGGGGGGCACCTTCTTGAATTGAAGTGGGGGCCGGGCAAGCAGATGTGGTCGAGTGTCATTTTGTGCTCTGTATGCCATAGCAAACAAAAATTTCCAGGGGGGGGGGCCTGGCTGTGGCATCACAAACTACTGTCCTCCAGTGCGCATCAGTCAGCTTGGTTCTTGCATGCATGAAGTGCGCATGTTAGCCTGGAGCTGGGCACAGGTAATCTTTTTTTTCTTTGACTAAGTGCTTTTTATGTAACACTGGGATAGCTCAACTCAATTCTAGTGTTTTACATGTCAAAACCCTGATAAGGTTATAAGCTTGCTGTAGTGGGGAACTCCAGATTAACTTTAACCACCTGGGTTAACGTGCACCTAAATCCAAGAAAACTGGTGTTTTTGCACTCCGCTCATATCGAAACGTGGCTGCCATGGCCAATAATGGAACATGACAATAACAGCCATAGGGAGTTCTGAAAGCACTTCATTTTAATGTTATCCAATCTGTACAGTTCCTCTGAGCAGCGTCAAGTCGGCAAAACGGTGCACACAAAAGGCACGCACAAGCCCATTTCAATAGCATTGTCCACAGCAATCGCTGAACACGAAAAAAATGTCCTCAGAAAGGTGCTGGAACACACAATACTTGACTCAGGGCTTTGACAAACTTGCATGGCAATTCTAAAGTCGGCTCCCTTGTACGGCCAGGCTTCATCGGAAAAACTGTGCCTTTAGAGCCAGCTTCAGAATTTCACGTACCAGTTAAAATGTCACAGAGTGTAGAGGCCAATACAAATTTTTTCGTGCAGTTGTGTACACACTTGCTTCAACTGCTGTACAACCACACTTGAAGCACTGACTTCACACAATACGACTACATGTCCAAGGTTTAGTGAGCCACACTTCAACGAGGGAATGTGAAATTCAAATCTACATAAGCGTCCACAGTATGTACTCTAAGAAATGCACACAGCATGCAAAAGTAGAAAATGAAAATAAATTCTGGTGTTCTACACGTAGTAAACAATAGCACTTTTTATGGAACACAAATTATGCAAAATGCAGCAAACCTATGTAAGACTATCCTGCTGAACAAAGCATACGGAGTTTTTATATGCTTAGGGAAAGTTTTTACGATCAGGACAGCTTCATATAATTATTGTTATCAAGCATATAAAAATATAACTGGCCTAAGTGTATGAAATCCGAATTTGGTGCAGTTAGGCCTGCAAACATACAAAATATTAGATTGAAAGAAAAATATTTGTGGGGTTTTTATGTGCCGAAACCATGATATGACTATGAGGTATGCCAGTAATGTGAGACTCCGTATTTTAACCACCCGGGTTTCCTTAACAAACACTCTAATACAAGTATAAGAGCATTTTTTGCATGTCGCACCCATCAAAATGCGGCCACCTATGGCTGGGAATTGACACGCGTGCCTTTCGGCTTAGCAGTGCGACACCTTATCCACTAATCTGCCACTGTGCGCGGTGTTAAATATCTAAGCACGCAAATAAAGTTTCATATCCTTAGAATAAGTTTAGTGCTGTACATATCCTAAGCACATGAAAACTAGGTTATCCTGTATAACTATAAGCTCATACGCTCAAAGTAACTTCCTTATTGTGGACATCCTGAGCACTTAAATGTGAAACTGGCACAGGGATTGTACTTGCTGCCTAGAACAGACATCGGTAGCCCTGATGTTGCTAAAATGAGATTCTTCGTATGCTCACATGTCGCCCATTTCAACCCTTCGTCCCCAATACGTGCCAGGGCTGCACATATGACTACTACTAGTAGAGGTCGGGCTCTAATGGTCAACGGGTCGTTTTAGGAAAGCCACAAGAACGACCCTTTGCACAATGAGCTACGATTGGTCCTACTGACACACGATGAGCAAACGACATTGAAGTACAACATGGAACAAAAGAAAGAAAATCCAGTTTTAGTGAGACGTAAAAAATTATGCATATAAATGCTTTAAATCATGCAGGCAGCCCACTTGACATTGCAGATATGCTCGACGTAGGTTACCATACAAAATGACATTAACGCTCCACATTTCAGTGAGAAGAATTACAATCACCAGCACAAATATCAACTAGCATGCACTAGATTAGATAGACCTTCGTTCCTGTCATGCACTTAGCTGCCTCGTATGGACAAAGACGAAATGTATGCAACACCATTACCAGTTGACTTCCAAACCGAAAGTTAATGTAACGTGTTTATGAAAACGTTCATGATGCAGACATATAAACAGTGTTTACACGTTTGCTTGTGCAACTGCTTATAACATGTCTCCTTTAGTGCATATACAGAACGTTCCTTTGTTTTGACTTTTCGTATCACAACCTCGTGGTTTCACATATGCACACTTAAGCACTAGCACATACATTCGCCAAACACTACCACCGTTATCATAGACAGTGTTGCTTAATGGCTTAGCCAGATTGCCCTGAAACCTACAAGACAGTCAAAGCAACAACTGCAAACAGATTTTAGACACGATACACAAAACATTTATGGAACGTTATGAGCTCAGTATAGTCGTCGCTGGCACAACGTTAAGGCGCGTGGACACCGAATTTGTACGCTTTTCCCGTTTTCGTTGCTATATCAAAGCACATTATGCATTAAAACTGGCTCAAACGTCGTTCCAGTAGTAATGAGAAAAACAAAGTTGGGCACAATGTAAACATTGGCTGCTGGATGTATGTTTGGGCATTAGGAATGACATGCATCGTACCAACCACATACCAATGGTAATGCAATGATGGGTTAATACTATTCCGAATAAATGCAGCATTGCATCAGTGTGATCACTTCTGGGGTTCAGTACTATGACACGCTACAGAGCACGGCTCAATCACAAAGAAAGGGTTATGAGCTGCATGTATAGCTAACTCGAAATATAAGTTGTTCTAAACGAGGGAGATGAAAGGAGCTGATCACAGCTAGATTGAGAACTTCCTTTTAAATGTTGCCTTTGACGAAATTTATCCGCTGCACAGAACAACCCCTTCTATGAGGAAGCTGAATTTTGGAAGTTGAAGACATTAATGTCAGTGCACTGAAAGCACATAGCATTCTTTTTACTTTACTTGCAACACCATGTAGTGAAGAATCGAATATAATAAATGTGACAAGCCAGCTAGCAGCATAGCTTGCAGGCTCTGGTTGCACCTCATGCTGAATGTGTTCAGTTACTCAGAATTGAACATGTTGTGCATGAAAGTGACACCGCAAAACTTTTCCAAATATTTAAAGTAAATCCATGGCTTACATGCATTAAAGCTGCAAAGTGGGATTACAAGGGTCCTTGTAGCGCAGGGCTCCAGATGAATCCTTTAGGTCATCTTGGTTTCTTCGATGCACGACACCTGACCGTCTGGTTTGCCCAAAGCGCGACAGATGAGCGTTGTAATGTGACAGGTTACTGAGATGCGAGCATCGCAGTCGGAAATCAAACCCGTGACCTGGAGCGCGACACTGTACCCTTTTGAGCCACGGTATAGGGTGCACAAGATGGACGACAAACTGGGATCCCAGAATAACAGAAAGCGGAGCTAATTGGTAGGGATTGGGGTTAAAAGACGTTTGGCATGCAAACACGGACACGAGAGAGAAGTCGGGACAACACAAACAGCGTTTGTGTTGTGCCGACTTCTCTCTAGTGTCCATGTTTGCACGTCCCATCTTTTAACACGGAATCCTAGCTAGCATAAAAACCACAACACACATTGCCCCGGGAAATGCTAGATTGCTTCCCATTTTCATTGTGTTGCGTCTTCTGCAAAGAATACTTGACGCGAAAGTGTTTTATGCCGAGGTCCACTAAGACTTTCATGACGTATTTCCGTGACGGAAATACGTCAGCAAAATGCACACGATCAGATGGCAAAGAAAGAAAGCTAGAAGAAAACGTTGCAGTGGACGCGAATCAAACCCATGACTTCTCGATCCGCGACGACAGCTGATGGGAGCTTTACCCACTATGCTACCATCACAGACGCAGGAGTCTTCATGAACATGCCTTCTTTCAACTCTTCAGATACCCAAGAAGCTCAACGTTACATAGTTTAGCACAAGCATCCTAGTTGCTACGGAAACAACATGCAAAGAGAAAGTGGCACTGAACAGAGGAGTCTGGGGCAGCATAGCAGAATGTAATGAAGGTTATACAAGCATTTACAAGCCAGGTCCAGTGAAAAAAATTCAAAATACCCGAGACATAGCGAGAGAGTTACATTTGACACACCAAAGCACAAGAAAGGGGTGTGGACTGGTCCTCATGAAACAATGAGAAAGAACTCGGGAATAAAAGGTGTGCCATACCACACCTCTGCTGTTTCACTGTCTTTGATGTAGAAGTTGCTCAGGTTTACTTATGTTTACTGAACTTCATTCACCCCCATTTTTAAATCATTGTATCATGCATATGGTTCTCTCCTTTTCTCTGCTTCCAGAAAGTTGCAGAAGCAGTTCTTACACCAGGGAGTGAGACTGCTATAAAAATACTGGGTTACGTAAGCAGCTTTTTTTTTCAGCTCGCTGAAATATCAGTTTCATGTTACGCACCATCCCACTTACTCTCGTTTTCAGAAAAAGCAGAAATGTAAAGCACGCTTTGATGAAGGAAAGAAGGGAATATTAAGGGCTCGTCTCTTTGTCGACACGACCTTTAATGAAACATCCAGCAGATAATGACACCAAGGAAGGAACCTCCTTCCTTAGCGTCACAGTCCTGTTGGTTTTCATTACTCACGCTTTACGTGAGATGGACATAAAAGAGGATGTTGAAAACCTGTCATGTCTTGTCGGAAATAAAATGGGAATTTGGTTGAGTTGGTGAACTAGCGTGACGCTAGACTGCGAACAGATGGAACTCGAGGAACAAATAAGGAAACAGGCGAGCGCTCAACTGATCGACGCTTGTCCCATTTTCCTTCCTTGTTTTTCGTGCTTTGTCAGATCACGCTGTTCCATTATGACACCCTGTCAGGTGGTTAGGACAGCAGGGATGTAGTGCTGCTTCTACACTGATGCAGCAATAAAACTGCAACCCAACGGATGTCTCGAAAAACTGTGTCATACGTTGAATTCCAACAGCAGAGTCGGAGTAGCCGACACACTCCGCAAGTGAGCACTTGACTCTGCGTAGAGTGACGCTTCTGAATCCGCGACTAGGAACACAAACAGCGCCGCTGGGGCAAGGCGGAAGCGGAAGTTCTATGTGGTTATTCCCTTGCACAGTCGAATTCTGCGTAATTCATGCTCGTACACGGCAGTTTCAGCATCGCTGTCCCTATGTGATGAATCGCTTGCGCAAGAACTGCAGCTTTCTGACTCAGAGCTGTCACTATCGAGCAATAGAAGCAATGCTGCACAATTTGCGCAGTCGTCCATGTCGTTCGTCATTACTGCCAAAACACGCGACTAGTTATTGGCGGTGCCCCAAAGCAGGCAAACAAGTTAAAGGAAACGAGTCACGCAAAGTTCTGATCCACTCTGCCGATTCTGGCAAAGCAGCTTTTCCTGCTCCACGGAGTGACTCCCGCGCTCACTCTGACATTGGAACACACTTGATCCAAAACAAGCAGAAAAACCTGCTCCAACTCCGCCAATGGAATTCAACAATATTGGCAGTTACAGCAGGATTACTGTAACTCTCCTTGTATACCTTCATTGTAGATTAGTGAAGATAAACAACAAATGCAGCACAGTCTTTTGCTGCAATGTGTAGGACAGCAGGATGCAAACGCCCGTCGAGATTTTGAATGTAGCACGGAAAGTGTTTGCAGTGGCAATCGCTGCTAAATCACTGTAGAAAAAAAAAGAAATATAAAACATTTAAGCCCACATTTATAACATCTGCTTGATAAGTGCAGCCTGCAAGTGAACGTTGCTACGGCAACTATAGCCATTATCGCACGAATCACCACCTTGAATGGCGAGAGCCCAACACTGACCGATGAGGCAGTGCTGTTGTGCTGCGCTCGGCAGGCATGGGAAGCGTATATTCTACACTACAGACAGTATTTTATGCAGCCTATTCAAATAATATAAGCTCTAACTGAGCAAAACCCAGTTTCTCTTGGTTTGCTGATGGTATGCAGGCACTCCAGGCAGCCTATTGAGATTGTGCACAGGCTATTTTTTAATGCTTTCCAGACTAAATAATCGAGTGATCACAATCAATCGTAACACATATTTGATTATAATTAAACATATCCAAAGAAACAAAGCGCCAAATCCTCTCCAACTGACAGCATCAATTCAGAATGTAATATACCTGCCTATTATAATGATGCTCAAAACATTAACGCACCTTTACTGCACATGCCCTCACTAAGCTCAAGACAGGCAATAAAGACAGAACACAACAATAAAAAAAAATGTGCGCACCATTGCTTTGTGGGAGGGCAAGCGTTTGTGCACCACCCACGATTCTCAGTAAATTTGTACTATGAGCTTGTTGCAGAAGGCACACCACGATTGGAACAGATAGCACACGCACACTTTTTCAGCATTCACACATACAGATTCTCCAACAAAACAATTAATAAGGAATGCAATCAGAAGCTTCACACGTTACATGGTCACATGACACAATCACATGGCAAGAAGGTGGTCACAGAGGCACACACGGTTCATGGCGGACTGCAAGAAAGAAAATACTCATTCATTGCACTCGTCCTCACACAAGTCGATGATACAACTCAACGGCCTTGCAGCTCGACTGACTGGTACTGCATTTTCACGCGAATAACGCGCACGAAAATAGAGGAAAGCACGAAACCAAGTTACGATGATTTTCGTCACCCCGTCACGTACTGAAAGTCGAGCGCGGGTTATATGCAAATTTCGGCGTGCAAGGTGGTTTCACTGCAATACAGGGGGATTTTTTTTTTCTTTTTTTCTTATTTTGAGTGTTTGTTCGGGGGGGGTTATATGGAGGAAGAGGGCTTATACGCGAGAAATTGAACTTTGTCAGGCATCCCCAGCTAGCGGGACGTAATAGCACCATTGAACGGCCCCACCTCCTGAAACATGGCATACGCAACTTATCACTCAAAACCACTTGAGAACTTGGGGGGCTCAAAGAACAGATAAAACTGAGCAGTGTTTGACTCATAATTAAGCGCTGGAGCTCCGGTAAAGAGGAAGAATTCTTAGCAAAGACTTCCCAACCAATTTCTCCTTGAAGGATCTTTAAACAATAAACTAAGTCTGACGCATGCACATCCCTGCATACAGACCCCAAATGCAGTGCAAACACTACAGAAAAGAACCAGACCCATAACCTCTGCAGTAAAATACCATAGTTACCGAGTCAGTGGGTATAACTGGAATTGCACAGGTTCAGTGAGTAGAGAATTCAACATGACAAGATCATCAATTGCCTCCCTAGATATAGTTCATGCCGGCATCGCATACACAAGGCAGTAACAATAGTTTCAAGTACAGCATGTGTTACATTTTGCATCCAGGCTTTCCATAAGCATAAGTAATTTCAACACAGATATGTTACTTCCACAAAGGCCACTGCGCTTAATTTATCACAAAGAGCACTTAAAAGAATGACACTGTTACACTGACTGGGGAACTCGATGCGGCTTTGTAGACACGGAGGGGTTATTCTAAAATCTGTGCTTATGGTGTTGTCCTATAGAAGGCCTGTTAGCTTACATGCTCGTGTATCCAATTCCTGAAATTACCCAGGCCTTCCAACATATCTTTATAACAGGCATATTACAAAGGTATGACTGTGCATGTTTTTTTTTTTTAATACCAGACTATGTGCTGCTACCATAGACAAATAAAAGCAAAATGAGAGAATTACATTGGTCAGACTGAAAGACCGTACGTTGGTTTCTTACTTGGTTTTACGATAACCGTGCAATTAATCATTCCCAGCAGTACATGAAAAATTGCACCTCTGCGAAATATGCCAAATAAATGTTTGAATTCCTCAGTTTGCATTTTATTTGTACATGCTAGTACGCACGTCTGAAACCCATGACACTCTTCAACGTGTGCACCGTAAAGATACTGAATGGTTGCTTTAGAGAAACGCTTGGTCTAACATGACTGTTACCACAGCCAAGAACAAGTAAATATTCACAAAGCAACTCGCTGTATTCAATACTGAACACACTTGCCTTCACTACCTTGATAACAGAGAGTGACATACCTTTCATGCTGTAAAGCAGCACTGCCAGCAATGAACACCATTACAGATATGCCAAGCAGCTTTAAACTATTGCACATGCCGTGCAGAAAAAAATGATCGCTGGTGTGAGGACAGCAGCCAAGCCGAGAATTTCAGAACAAATATCTCCTACAAGATAGCTTGGAAACCGACTCCACTCGCAAAGTTCGTGTCACGAGAATTTGAGGACAGTGTCGTCTCTGGTGAAAACAGTCCAACACAACTGCATTGTACACTTCTACCACCTTGGGTTCTAAACAGATGAGTCTGGCCATTACGGAACTTCGAACAAACCAAAGCAGTTCACAAAGCCTGGAACAGGAACAGCTAAGCCGAGCCTCAAGCGGCTTGACCAGTACATAAATTAGTGCCACGCTTCGTCCATGCTGCCATGTCCGTCCCATCCACAGCAGCACACACTTTGTGCACAGGCAGGACAGAAAAAAAAAAGCCAGAGGGTAGACAAATGCTGTCTAGTCTTTGCTGTCTTGCTGGTTCACAATATGTCTGCAGTCATAGAATGCTACCAACCCACGTTCCCAGCCTGTAGCCTACCCAACCTGTAGCCATCCAAGACATGCCCAAAAAGCAATGAAATAGCATTTTGACAGGCAGCATATAATGATGTCAAAATGTACATGAATACTGAATCCTGCCTTGGATAAGGCCAAGGAAAGTTAGCTCAGTTGTTAGGCAAACAAACTGCCGGGGTCCCTAGGTCTTTCCAAAGAGACATCAAGGTGAAAGCCTTTTCACCTTCCTTGTCTCTTCATTGAACCCTTCATCGAGCCCTTCACTGAGCCCTTCACTGAGCCCTTCATTGAGCCCTTCATTGAGCCCTTCATTGAGCCCTTCATTGAACTGTTCTTCCTTTCTTCTTCTTTTTCAAGGAAGTGCACATGGTTATGTGACTTTAGGCTAAGTGACACGAACGCTTTTGTTGATGCTGTGGCTGATGAGGATTATGAACAACAGCCGAGCCCTTTGTAATGCGTTGGGAGCATTCAACCGACCAATCATTACGCAATTCACACTGCGTGATGCCTCGCGCTATTCTACGACTCTGCCCCGCAATATTGCATCTGTTAACGCGACTCCTTGCCCGACATGACTACTGTGTAGGGTCTTTTACCCAGAAGTTTTCAAGCACTGGTGTGGCTCTGTGATGAAATACTCAACTGCGACGCACAATCGGGGTTCGGTACCAGATCAGACCCTGATTTTTATTCATTTGATTTCTATTGTGGTCATGTCTCTATACCACACGATGTGGCCAGCATCTGATGAGGCACTTAACACTTTTGCCTTAATAATTACCAAGACTGCGCTGACTGAAGGCACGAAAGCAACACAGGATCTCTAAGAGACTGTAATGATGGGCGTCAGAATAACCTTGGCCGCCTAAGATTCTTTACAGTACATCAAGAGCAGAGTACACAAATGCTTCTGCATTCCCTCACGATTCAAATGCAGCCAAAACGGTCAGACAACAAAGTCGAGACCTCACACAGGTGCAGCAGGTTCACTTACCGTGCTTGAAAGATGAATAAATGTGCTAAGAACCATAGTAAACACACTTAAATTCCTTTAAATGTGAACGACTACAGTCGGATTTCGGTCACACTGACATAATCATAAGTCGATTTGAGGATACGACGAGCGTGCGGAGAATTTTCGTGGGAGCAGTGAACGTTTGAGCGCGTTGCGATCAAACGCTTTCCGACATCAACGTACTCCATTATCAGAGAAACGACAGAGAAATGGTGTCCAGCAAACGACAGCGGTGGTCAACATTGTGGGCTGCCGTTGATCAGGAGGCAAACGCCTCCGAGGACACTCTACTCTTGTAGAAACATGGGCAAATGACAGTGACATGACAGAGCTGAAGGCAACTGTGTGAATGAGGTCTTGCACATCTGTCTAGGCAGAGGTTAGATCACATGCCATTTCAGTCAGTCGGAATGACAAGTTGTTAGTTCCAGTGAAGGCCAAGAGGTGGACAGTCAACCTGCTTCCACAAACAAGGTATCATGGTCGAAAATGTGTTCAGTCAGCCATTACAAACAAGAAATACATCTTTAGATACAAGATCAGAGTGCGCACTGAGCCTCCTTTATAGTGACAGCTCTTTTGCATCAGTCGGCGAAGGAGAGCTGTTAATTAAATGCACATTTCCTCCCACCTGCTCGAGAGCATATCATCTTCCATGTCAACCAAGCCTCTAGCAGTCCCTATCAAATAGTACCAAAAGCACCGAAACACATTCACTATCTATCGGAAATCCCCACACGTCACTCACTCTAAACACATCACAAATCTTTCTTTTTTTTTTGTTCACACTGCAACAAGGCACTCGCCAACGAACTCCGCGTTGTTGAAACCAAATGCGGAATCAGAATCGACAATGCTCGAAGCCGAGTCGTTAAGTCGTCATCACAGCAATATGGAAAAAGCAAGCATAACCCCCGAATAACAGTGGCCGAGTGGTGCACTCGTTCGTTACGGGGTCACATGCCGCAAAGCAGATCTAGCCACCAGAACGCTGTCACCCAAAGGGTTGTGCATGGATGACAGCTACCGGTCGGGCAAGTCCTCCTGAACTGTAATCACCGTCACAGGCGCTGCTGCGGGAGACTGTGTCGACGGTGGCGGTGGCGATAGCTCTGGCAACGTCCTGCAAGGAGAGCAGTGAATGATAATGTCAATACAGTGCGGTAATTTGCTGATACTTACACATTTCTACGAGCACCTTAAGGGCCTGTTAGTACAAAAGAAGGGGAATAATACGAGAGGCTAGTTTCTTTGTTAGACACAACTAGTAAAACCAACAGACAATGCGGCCAATTCATGCAAAGCACAAAGTATCTTGCTCCTTCTTAGGCACTAGTTGACGCAACTAGCAAAAACTACAGGTGTACACAATTGTATACAAGGCATTTCAAAGGGTTAATTAAAAACAACAAATAGCGTTCCCTGTACTTTTCTTGCAGCTTTTTTTTTGTACCTTCACAAGGTATTGTATAGCAAAAATGGGACACTCTAACAATTCCCCTAGTCTTTATTGATTTCATAGTAAGGGTCTAGATTCCAGCAGGGCTGATGCCTTTAAATAGCTCAGTAGTGTTTACTGTTCAGCTGCCTGTCCCTCACAGATTCTCGTACTATGTGATGGGCAAAAAGAATGTTCTACATTTTGCTGCAATGGCCACAAGTGGCACTAGGTAATAGTGCGGTTACACAGACAGAAGTACCCAAGAATGTGGATAAGGGAGAAGGTTTCACCACAGCACAGTGGTACTGCATCGCAGACATAATGCCGAGGTTGTGGGTTCGGTTTCCACTAGTGGCAAGTTGCTGTTCGTCCAATTTCATTTCTCTTCATCTCACCAAATATTCACCACTTAATGTCCCCAGTGCTTTCTTTGGCTTCACTGTCTTGTACAACGCATGCAGGAGGAACCGATAACAACAACGTCTTGTGAGGAACTGTTTATTGTTTACCAAAAACGCGAGCAGGCATGCAGGGCGAAGCAAAAGCGAAAGAGGAAAAATAGGAGAAAAGGTGCGCGGTTCGAGTTGTCCCATCTTTTCCGCACCGTTCAACTAGCAGCGGCGGCGTAGCAAGAGAGTTTTGTAGCGTGAGCTACACTGGCCTAGCCGAGCCAGTTTCGCGTGGCTCCTCAAGAGCCGTGCTGCGCATGCGCGAGGATCAGTGATGTCACGCACCGGAGCCGGCACCTCCCTCGCACTCTGCCGCGACTCGCCACCGCCAGTTCGCGCTTTCCAGAGGAGTGACGTCGTAGCCATGGCAGACGTATTGGCGCCGGCACGCGCGCAGCTATTAGCCTTCGCTGTGCAGTCGCTGTCTGACACTGCGCTGGAGCCGCTTGATAGCGCCTCTGACTGGCATTTGCCAGTGTGGTTTAGCCAAGGAGAAGGAGAGCGCTAATGCTGCTCAACGGCACAGAAGAGGGGAGAAGCTTAACTCGTCAGATCCCGAAGTAGTTGCCTGGCAAAATAAATATACATGTGCTACATAATACGTATATAACGTGTGTGCGTCATTGGAGCAGCAGTAAGCATGATAATCAAGCTAATCCTAGACAATCAGGAAAGCTAAGAACAATCAGCTGAACCTTTGCTAACGCTACGTTATCCTGGCATAGCCGAGCTAAGCCACTGCAACATTTTTTAAATGCGAAGCATTTCTTAGCGAACCTTTGACACTTAGAGCGTTTCTTTCCGTCCGTCCGTCCGTCCGTCCGTCCGTCCGTCCGTCCGTCCGTCCGTCCATCCATCCATCCATCCATCCATCCATCTATCTATCTATCTATCTATCTATCTATCTATCTATCTATCTATCTATCTATCTAGCCGCCTACGTCTAGGTGCTCTCATGATCGCCTCCTTAACTTGGTGTAGACGAAAATTTGCATGGGATGGTAAGAGAATTTGACGGATGTGACTGTCTGGTCATGACATGACTAACGTGAAAATCCTGTCGCGTACGTCGTCAAACCCTTTCCTCCAGACACGTGTGGCACATACCCGTTTACCACGGGCCGCCGTGTACGGGTATGCGCCACAGGTGATTGACAGTTTACATCTACCTAGGAACGGCGAGAGAATGGGGTCCCGTACTAGGGAGCCCCACCTACTGCTTGTAGGTGCCGTCCCCTTAAGGGGCAGTCCCTGCATACCTCCCTTGTTTTCCTTTTTTTCTAATAATTGTTTTTACCACCACCACCAGAACAGATATTTGAAACTTAAATGCGAGAACGTTAAGAAAAACCGACATCAATAACAATGACCCGACTAATGGAAAGAATGAAAATTAGGATCCCAGCAGGAATCGAACCCAAGCATTCTGCGTGGCAATCAGGTATTCTACCACAGAGCCACGCCAGGTATATAAACTGGTTTGGAAAAAGAGACTACGCAGGAGTAATGTCGGTGCAACGTCAATTGTGGTTGTGGTGCTGGCTATCTAATTTTGCAAGAAAGCAATAAACACTACAAGATACTCCTACGTTGTGTACTCCTACGATACAGGCGTCATATCAGATTAACGTCGGTTACTCCAGTGTTGGCTCCGCTTTTATAGCAGTGTAATAAATATCGCATTCGTATTCCTATGATTCAGCAAGCTATATTGAATCATTGCTCCAACCCTAAGGAATGCATTAACAAAAGATACGTATGATATTCACATCATTGCACCGTAAAGAGCACTTAGTCTGCAAGAATGACGCAGTGTCCTCTTCATTTCTTACGAGGCTGGGCGATCTCATGCTGACCGAGGATGATGCCAGATTGATTGACAGCCGCTTTGTAGACTAGGTTACGTAGGCCACATACGCCCAGGTAGTCTACGAATACGACGAGCGCCGTCCATTGATGTTGGTCTACGTAGCACTATCCAGGCCTAGCAGCCTCGACGGCCTATATCGACAGACAATTTGTCGACGAAATGACCGAGGCAATTACAATTTGCATCAGCTGTACTATACCTCACACTTCACTACACATGGACCCCTCGTCACCGCTATCACGACCGGACCCGATAACAAGTCATGACCAGCTGCTGGTGCTCACTGATCACGCTGATGTTAACCTTGTTCAAGAACTTCCAAGAACCTTTTCCAGACATGCACACAGGTACGTAAAACGTGCGTGCGTTCTCCATAATAAGTGACAAGTATAAGGACTACATATCAGCATACCGCTTCTGGTGTTCGTAATACTCACGTTGCCGTTGGCAGCGTTACCCGACTGTAAACAGCTGGTTATATAACACATATACGGCTCTTCAACATATATGCGTGCGTATAAAATTTATACAAATCTTTAGCGTCATTTTGTAACTTTGCGCTCAGTAAACAAAATTACGCTACCGTCACCTTCCCGCCGCACGCTTCGCATTACATCGGCTCCCACGGTACGTGGGATCTGCCCATTTTTATTTTGTTCGTTTACAATGCCGCAGGCACAAGGCCAGCTTTGGGGCGCGACGTAAGAGGACGCGCCTCAGTCTTATTGCCCTTATGTGGGTGAAGTCAAACTGACTGTACAGAACTCACGGATTGAAACATGTCAAATTAGGGCTCTGCAATGTAGATACTTTCACTTCTACCCAGTTCAGTTCATGGCCCATTGGCATAATATTGGCTTGTACACTTACATCAGAGCCAATACAACCTATACAGGCCAGGTTCATAGAGCCATAGCGCAGTTATTTAGAGCAATTCTGTATAGGAGTTGTTACACTTGAAGTTTTCATGTCATGCTTCAATCCGTGAGCACTGTACACTAAAGGAAAATATTAAGTTTTGTTAGAATGACTGTTTACCTGCGTTGGAGTATATCACCACTTTCTGCGCACCAGTAAACAAATTTTTTCAAATTTTTTGTGTCGAAAACAACCACCGAAAGTCCCTGGTGCCGCTTCTCAATTTGAATTGTCCGTGCCGAATAAAGGATCATGCCACCACCTCGGTTGCTGATTTGTGATAATCAACGGGTGTCCGAGAGCTACATGGCCGTAATATGTAGCAACAACTATGGCTTACTGCATTTTATTTATTGTCAAAATTTATGTAAGCCGTTCGGCAGTCAGAACAGATGATCTGACGTCATTTACTGAGGTACCCACAGTGCATGACAGAGGGCACCACTCCAATTTCTCAATTTCGTTGTTTCCTCGCTTACAAATGCTCCGTTATCGCCAGGAATGGTGAATTGGTTTTACACAAACCTAATCTTTCAATCTAGCTCAACTAAGTGTTTCCCTTTAGTGTCCCTTTAATAAACAATATCCAGCATTGGAGAATACACACCGAATAAGGAATAAAGCTCAGCAACCACACCGCTTGCCCTTGCACTCACTTTGTTGTAGCAGGAGAGGCTCCAGAGCCACCACGAATGAGCAGGAGTGCCTCCTCGTAGGAGGGTGGGTCCTCCTCCGTGGTAGCCATGAGCAGTGGAAATGCCGCGGCCGTTGTCGAACCACGGCACATGGGAGAGTCGCAGCCTGTCGCCACTGCCTCGTACGGAGGTGGCAGGGATGCTGCCCTTTGTTGAAGACCCCTGCAGACGGCAGGAAGTAATAGTTTTAAATATTTCCTATAGTTGCACCTAACCTCTTGCATTTATCAATACCCTCCCAGTCATACGCCAGTGCAAGGAAGCCAGTGGGTGACTGCCATGGCGCCAT
Organism: Rhipicephalus sanguineus; assembly: GCF_013339695.2. NCBI lineage: Eukaryota > Metazoa > Arthropoda > Arachnida > Ixodida > Ixodidae > Rhipicephalus > Rhipicephalus sanguineus. The sequence goes on along the minus strand of NC_051182.1, from coordinate 118,746,629 downwards.
AATGCTAGACATTTGGTACCACTTGAAAGCCTTAAGTGCCTCAGCAGATGCTAGCCTCAAAAAACATGGCGAGCGGTAAAAAAGCTCATGTGACCTTGACAAAAGTCGCATAATAAAAATTGGGATTCGAGCCAGAATCGCTAAACTATCCAGATTCTCTAATACGTTCTCAACAATTCAACTCTTTAAAGTTGTGAACTTTGTAAAGGCAGGCGCCACCTTAAACAGCTTTAACTGCAACCCCCTGACCCGCCATGGTGGTCTAGTGGTTACGGTGCTCGACTGCTGACCTGAAAGTAGCAGGATCGAATCCCGGCCGCAGCAGCTGCATTTTCGATGGAGGCGAAAATGCTTGAGGCCTACGTACTTACCTTTAGGAGCATGTTAAAGAACCCCAGGTGGTTAAAATTTCCGGAGCCCTCCACTACGGCATCCCTTAATCATATCATGGTTTTATGACGTTAAACCCCAACAATTATTAACTGCAACTCCCTAAACAACGCACCTTATTCGTACCCAGCAGCATCCAGTCGCAGACCATACCACCCTCGCTCATTTGACCTCCTCTTTCAGCACTAGAGTCGATTCTGTGTATTGAGGCAAATGGTTAAACTGTCCTACCACTAGCCTCAATGTCACTACATAACCGAAATGTTTTTCTTTTGACCCATTTCAGACATCGCACTACGTTTGGGCGATACTTGATTTTGCTGTACTAGTGCTTGATGCATCTGTCTAGTGAAGGAAATTAACAGAACTTCGCCGAGACAGAGTGTATATTTTTCCTACCAAATATGCTTTTCCATTTTGACTCACGTTCACTAACCATGTAGCCCGCACTTGGACTCGGATTGAACAAAGCCAGGTTCTGCCAGCATCACTCAACCGCCATAACGAATTTAGCATCACTTTAAGAAACTTCACCTGTTCTTGGCATCATTCTGAAGGCTCTGGAAAGAAGAGTTAGTTGGACTTGCCCACGATGAACTGATGAGCACTCCCCACTTTTCAGAGCACACTCAAAATGCTCTCTGAACCACAGAACGCCCCACCACGGTGGTCTAGTGGTTATGGCGCTCGTCTGCTGACCCGAAGGTCGCGGGATCGAATCCCGGCCACGGCGGCTGCATTTTCGATGGAGGCGAAAATGTTTGAGGCCCGTGTACTTAGATTTAGGTGCATGTTAAAGAACCCCAGGTGGTCGAAATTTCCGGAGCCCTCCACTACGGCGTCTCTCATAATCATATCTTGGTTTTGGGGTGTTAAACCCCAGATATTATTATTATTAACCACAGAACTCCCAGCGTATAAGCAAAATGGCGAATAGGAGCTGGTGAAGGGCTTTGTAATGCGATACTATAGCTGTTTCCTGCACGGTATGGACAAACAATGACAGCACTCTCAAATGTAATGTTGACACTGAGGGTTGTTACTCCAAAACCTGCCAGAGGAGGGCGCCATTCACAGTGAAATGTGCCAATGAAGGATCTACCTCAGTAAGCCCGGCTCCACAGCCACGAGATGAAGCTCCTGGAAACAGATAAGAGAAGGCATACATTACTCATCAGAGCTTGAACATCCACTGCTAGACCACAATGTGCGTTACATTTCTAAAAAGAAATCTGCACTTTGGCCTATAAGGTCAGTGAGTCAGCCATACTGCACTATCATAACGCTCTTCAACTGCCTTTAAAGTGACAGTTCAAACTTTTCTAAAATGCGAAACACTGCTAGATGACTTTAAAATTTAAGACAATGCTGAGCGCTTGCCCTTAAGCATGCTGGCCTAGCTTCACAGACATTAAACCCGACATTATACGTTGCTTTATTATTTCCTTCTTCGCTCATGTGTCATCGCAGCTAAACCTCGGTTTGAATGAGTCGTAAAACCTGAGCTTGATTTCGTTAGAACAATAATTTCACTGAAGCGAAAATGCTTGAAGGACTGAATAATTTTGTTTGACAAAAATAATAAAATGCAATTTCTGCTCGCATACAGTATATTTGCTGTAGTGAGAGAACTAAATCTTGGCATTCCCATATGTTGCCCATACTTTAAAAAAATTGTTTAATTTGAGCAAGATATTGAGTTTACTTCGTTACTTCAATGAGCTCAACACGTATGTCACAGGAAGTGCATTAAAAAGAAAAATTCACTAAAACTGGTTTACATTATGACTGCATGGAAACAAGCTTTGGAATACTGCTTTGTATATTTTCATTTGCTTTGTATATTTTCAGGTATAGCACTGAATTAAATTATTGCTGTTTTTATGTCTTCATTATCGGTTTGTAAAAGCAAGCGTAAACAAGTCCAAACAGCTATTTTATCATCTTGAATACTTCAAGCCATCAGAGGTATATTCAACAAGAAGTTTAAAAACTGGGTAGCAATGCTTTTCTGCAAACAGGACTTGCTAAATTTTTTGCAGCAATTTGTACAACCTTTGTAACATCATAAAATAAGCTCAAGGTTGTACACTCCACAGAAAATTAATGAGATATGGGCCAGTATTTATTATCCCAAATGGTGAGAAAATAGCAGCACCATTGATCAGTCTGATTTATCAGAACAATTCAGTAAATTCTCAGCCACACTGTTTTTATACAAACTATGCCAAGTATTTAGACTGGCTCTGAGAGAGCTATCCACTAGTTTGCTGGGATCTCTCAGCTTACAGTTGACACATGCAGAATTACATTGAATTCCAGACAAAACATGCAGGTAAACATTTAATTGTGCTTGCAGTCCTCTCTGTGACAAGTGCTCATTCACCTCTAAAGCAGTTGCCAACTCTGCAGTAGTGTTTAAAAATGTTAAAATTTTTTTATCGAGTTCATCGGGATTGTTCAGGAAAATTAACCTTGGAAAATTGAATTAATCACCAATGTTTCCTAGATTCTAAGTTAAAACATAACAATTTCACCTATGCTTTCTCTGGTTTCATTGCCTGCTTTCTTCATATTGTCATGTTGTTGTGACAGTAAAGAATGCAGGAGCGAAATACTTAGCTAATGATTAAGCTCTTTATTAGGTGAACTTATGCCCTGCAATGACAAATAACCCTCAAAGCAAGGCGATAGCGTCAAGTGCAGTCACTGGCTATCCAAGTCTGATCCAAGGGTGAACTGCATTGGCTCATTATAACTGCATCATCGCATATTCCAGTGTAATCGCTGTAGCTCGTATAAGTTTTACAATGCAAAGCGCTATCTGCGGCATGCATGGAATCTGACTAGAAGTGGTGATAGCATTTGATAATAATAATTTATAATCGCTGGGGTTTTACGTGTCGAAACCATGATATGATTATGAGGTGCATCACATTGAAGGGCTCCAGAAATTTCGACCATCGAGGGTTCTGTAACGTGCACCTAAATCTAAGAATACAGGCTTTTAGAATTTTTGCCTCCATAGAAATTAGACCACCGTAGGTGGGATCAAACCCACATCTTTCGGGTCAGCAGCCGACGGTGATAGCATTTGAGAAGCTTCCGACTTATAAAGGCACATCATGAACTGAGCGTTAACTTCGTAACACTTGTTAGCTGGTAAAAATAATTAGCGGGAAACCATAAATGTGATGTCAATGCAGTTCACACTATGAATAACACACAGCCCTTTAAAACCACTTAACCTTCTCGCCCACTGCACTATGATGGCTTCAAATTTGGCAGTGTTAATGCCATGAGGTGGATTACGAGGTCTTTTGGGCCTTCTCGAAAGCTTGTGCCGTATGAATGTGATTAGTAGCAGTGTAGGCGCATCCATAAAGCTGTCCATACGTGGTGCGGTAACTGAAGCAATGCTCAGCAGTTAAATGCAGCAGTGTTGCCACAAGGGCAGAGTGCACAGTTGGAGAAACAGCTGTTCAGAAAGAGCAACAACTAGGCCCACTTCGGAAACAACGCAGAACACCCCACATCTGTTGTGCCTGCACGACCAGGTCCGCGGAAAGCACAGGGACGACGTCTGCCTCGTATTTCATCGAAAAGATTTAAGCAACCGGATGATTGGCTCTTATCATTCACTCGTGAAATAAAAACAACTGGCTCGGAAAAAGAAAGACAAAAAAAGATATCCTAATTTATTGAAGCTGCAGCCTCTAAATCAGCTGGAAATCCTGGCCGAACATACACAGATGGGAGCAAAGCACCCCACATTTTTGAAGGCACCCCACATTTTTCAGGCCACAAGGCCACCCCTGCCAGCCATTTGGCCCAGGTGGCATGCTTTGACTCGTGCATCGAAACTTTTGTGAAAACCTGCAGGCTAAGAGAGGACACAGGCCTACACAGTTAATTAATAACAGAGCTTTTATTTTATTATAAATTTTTTAATACTACATATTGCATAGAGACAACTAAGGCAATGGCAGCTAAGGTGGTAAGCAGTACTCGCATTCTGTGGTGAGCGAAAAAATACTTTAAAAAACATAACAAAGTAACAGCAACTTTTAGAACAGAATGAACACACTTGCATAGTGCAATGCTAGCTAGCAGTAAGTAAGTAACCAGTACATAATAAACTCGCTTCAAGAGACCATGGCATCAAATTTTCAAGATTGAATTATCAATTGGATGTTAACCTGTCATATCACATCATTAGCCGCTCACCAAATGCACTCAAAACTTTGCATTCAGTGGGGTGGAAAATTTATTTCAGATTGTTTTTTATTTAACATTGCAGGTGAACTGTAAAGAACTGTCACAACCACAAGTGGTGATTAAATTAACTAATGCCCCTGGAAACGAGTCCCACGAGTAACGAAAGTACACTCTCGGAGGCCATGCTTGTATGCATTGCGAAAACAGGAAGTGGTTGCACAAGCCAGAAATACGTCGTGGCGGCCATGCAGAGGTCTTTTCCTTCTCTTCTGCTTAGGCTGTTTTTGTACGAGGCACATTCTCAACGCTTGCCCAATTTAAACCTTGGTTGCTTTAAAATGCAGCACAGCCCATCACTACAGATAACTGGTACATGAAGTGCAAGCAGATGCTGCCAAAACTCATGACCTGTATAGTTGTAGCAAGAAATTTGTGTCTACGCACCTTCCCTTCTTTCATGACAAATCCCTACAAACTAGCTCAAGCACATACCATTCATGGCATGCGTCTCCTGCTAAAGAATGAAGGTGCATGAGCTGCAGTTGCCAGGAAGTGGCAACTGTAGTGCGCGAAGCAGAAATGGACGTCACTGTACTTTCATATGTAAAGGATTAACGCGCTTAGCAAATGATATGTTTGTGTTCTGATAGCAGTGTGGGATGGCCACACATAGTTAAGGACCTCTCTCGGAGGCGGAAGTCACATAAGCTTGTCAGTTAGCTTCCGCCCGTATCTAGACTGCAGTGGTTCAGTGAGTGGAATAAATTCAGTGCGGTGTAAGTCAATTCAAAATGACAAGTGAGAACTGCAAACCCACTCCAATATCAACCAGGGATAAACACTTGTGCCACCGTGAAGCAAGCGATCCTGCTCCAGACAGACCAGTATGAAACACCATAAATTCCGGCACCAGATTAACACAACGTCGCATTTTACAACCCTCCCGGCTTAGTTTAGGCCTTATTGATTTGTTATCAGTATGTAATACAATATCAGTAATAGCAGTGTTTCAGCCTAAAGGAGTAAAAAAAATTGGGCGCCCCCCAATCCATGTTGCGAAGGTGGTTGGCCAGTGGAGCTGTGTTATCACTTGATCCAAAAGATCAATGCAACGTAACCTTGAAATAATGAGCAATGCAATGCAAGAAATAACTGACAGCAAGACAATTTATAGCACTGTACCGATCGAGACGCTGCTCTTCAAGAATCTTAACTGTGCGTGGCCTTCCCATAGTGCTATCAGAACAGAAATGAAATCACTTGCCAAGGAGGTTCGTCATTTACATATGCGAGCACAGTGACGTCAGATTCCCCTTCGTATGCTAGAGTTGCCATTCCTTGCAGCAAGTGCAGCTGATGCAACTGCAATCTTTAGCTGGAAAACACATTCTACGACTGCTACGTGCTTCCAAGGAGAGAAAGTCGAGCTGTTTGTAGGGGTTCATCATGATAGAAGGTAGGCGTGAGAACACGGACACAAGAGAAGGCAAACAGAGAAACCAAATGCCTGTTTGTGTCGTCTGGTTTTCTCTTTCTGTGTCTGCGTTTGCACATCTTACTTCGTTTCTCGATGCCACGTGCTTCACAATGTTTGAAGGCACCTTATCATCTATTGTTTAGTTTTGACACTTGTTCTGTGCTTTTCTCTGTTGAAATAAGCACTGCGGTGAGTCTTACACAGGATTTCAATGGAGATGGGCACTTTCAGCTTCAGTTTTGTGGAACGGTTTTCCGTCAACGGAGACGAAGACATCCCAGCAGCCGAGTCATATACAGCTTTGCTATAAAAACGAAACCCAGGAATTTGCAGCAACTTTTATGTCGCCACAATGCTAAATATTTTTAAGCAACCTGTGGCATCAGGCTGATGTAGAGGCATTGCGATTTCTTTGCAATATTTTAAAAATGAAATGACGACTCCCAGTGTCTCTTCCAAGGATCAACATATTGCCATAAAATTACCAACGATGCAGTGAAAGAACACTTTAGTAGCTTAAGCTGCTTTAATGTTTCCCATAAGTGTGCCTTGCATAACTATTGGAACATACCTGAATTCCACCATCTGATGCTTGAAACTTCTGCAGTCTATCTAATAGTACATATTGTTACGCTGAAGCGACAAAGAAGACAAAAAGAAGAGGAGAACGAAGTACCTTTGAAGCAACTCGGGGCCGGGCTTTCATCTATTCATTCGTAAATAAACACACCCCATCGTAACAATACGTATCATGACGTGATGAAGGTGCTGACGAGAGGGCAAGGCACTGACATAAGGTAGTTGAGCTTGTTATAAAGAGCAATGTTTTGTGTGATTTAAGGCAAGCATAAGAAACTTACAAAGAACAGTCCACTAACTTCACACTTAAAGGGACATTAAAGAGAAACACGATCTTTATATTATTAGTCATGAACACTTTCACAATTCCAAAACCAGCACGCTTGCCGCAAGAAGATGCTTCGTAAGCAAGAAAGCAGGCAAAAAGAAAATGCGGGTGGCGATGCTACATTAAAATTCCCGCACTAAATGGCGCGACATCATAGATTCTGACGGCATCGACTAGGGCCAACGTAGTGAGTAATCGGTAAATATGAAGTACATTGATCTGCGAGGGCGCCATAGGCTTAATATACTAAGTTTTAGGAAATTTCGCTGAGCCAATATCGCCAAAATATGACAAGTACACTTTAAAATCCGTGACGTCACACATGGAGAATTCGGCGTGAAACTTAAAAATGGAACTTTGACCTCGATTTATTCTTCTATTAATAAGGTTATGATGGTGAAATTAACAACATTAGAGTTCTGAGAATGTACACTTTATCCATCTAAACCGACTGATTGTTTCACTTTAGTGTACCTTTAAGCTTTGCCATAGAAGCTAATTGATGCCAATAACTTCAAAGTGATGCTAAATACAAGCATTTATTTGTACTGTTTTAGTAGATTACACTTATGAAAGGAAGAATCGTAAACCAGAACAGATGTAGAATCATAAGACAGGGCGATGACAGCACCAACTTGCAAGCTCCCATGACCTGGCGGATCCGAATGCATTTACTGGTGCACAGGTAATCTTTTTTTAACTGTGACAGAAGTTATACAGGTACTCGAAGTTGATTGACACCATCACAATTGGTGCTGTACTGGTATCAAATGTACACACGCTGCCTGCGTGTGGAGGGCTACAACATCTGGAACATTCAGAGGTGTGGCGGTGCATGCGGTTGCAACAACAATGAACCGAGACGGATGCACTCTCACGCTCCCTTGAATTGGCTCTGAAATGAAGGCAAAGTAGCATTCTGCCTTTTGTCTCTAGTACGACTATTGGGTGCCCAAACACTACACAGCACGAAATACTGTGGTGTGCAGACATATCACTGAGAAATGGGCAGTACAGCTCAAGCTGCAAACGCTGACCATTTCCCAACAGTCTCGTGTCGATGACTGTTAAGGCGTGGTGCTTGCAATGCTGCTAGCAGTTCTGTCTGTCACAGCGGCATTGTGAGATGAACAATAGCGGCCGGGGTATTTTTCTTGCCGTGAAACTGAAGTTCGCTAGTGTTTTGTGTAATGCCAACATGGCGTTCTTACGTATTCTTCAAATGTCATTTCGTGAGCTCCACTACGATGCCAAACCGTCCTATCACTTTTAATGCTGTTTACTTTAAGCGAACAGGCATTATACATTACATAGCATGTGCCAGCTTATTCGGGCTGAGCTAATAGCAAAAAAAAAAAGGAGGCCAAACAGATATCGTGATGAGTAGAACTGGTGTTACGTTAGCCATCGCCTTCTGTAAAAATGTGAATTCTTTGTTAGTGCTAATTACTACGTCATGATGATTAATTACCTAAGGTACTAATTACATGCACACAACTCAGGGCACGCACATCAACTCATGCGTCAGACTCAAAAGCCTGGTGTCAGATTGTTTTAAGCTTATCACAACTTCCATAGTTAACTTGATTGCTTATTAGTGGTGAATAGGATTGGGAGGTGGGCAAATTGGTATTGATTTATGGCAAATATCAGCAAACGGCACAGTTGTTGTTGCGACACAAAACACAGAGTGTGAAGTGAGCATGCCATAGTGGCACACTCAAAAAGTTATTTTCGTAAAACTAACTTTACTTGGTGGCTTACTTAGCAACTGAGAAAAAGTGAGAAAAGGGCAAACGTTTAGCCATATTGGTCACTGCTGTGAGTAAGCAGCCACATGACAGTTTCCAGATCTGCTTGCCCCGGCTTAGAGAAACGATAAGGAGTCTACCGAAACTCTGGCAGCATTGCTGTTACGCTTGCAAGAGGCGTGGGTGTGCGATAAGTTCCCCCATCTCTGAAATGCGGAAATTTGAAACGGCGCAACTTTGACATGCAGAAAGAAAAACCAGAGAGGAAGTAGTGAGCTGGAAACGACTTGGCATCATGTTTTTTCAGAATGTGACGCACAACTTGACTTATAAAAAAAAAAACTTTAGCCTCAGGAACTTCGCTTTAGAGCTGGCAATTACGAAAATAACTGGTTACCTGGTCTATTATTATTCACTATGTAATCGAGGCCAACAAGAAGAAATCACCAGTTTGTGCCAGGCGATGGCTGGCACATCATATAGACACCAAAAGCTCAACCTAGCAATTTTTCATAACATTCTCTAGGTTATAAAATAGCCCAGCTCAAATAAATAAAACTTTGAAATCTGTGATCTCACACATATGCATTGATGTTGAGGTTCCGACATGAAATTAGAGAAGTTCAGCCATCATTTTATTCAACAAAATCATCAGTTATGATAATTTTTGTTGTAATGTGGAAGAAACCTTTTTTTTAGATCATGCTGCTACTGCCAAAGCTTCATGAGAAAAACTCAAGGGCCATGTAATTAGAGTACTAGTAAATTGGCTGAAAGCAAATTAGGCTCAATTTAAGTGTCGCCACAAGGTTCGCTTCAAATTAAGTTCAAATCTTTTAATGCAAGACATCACTTCGGCATGCAGATAGCTCCGCGATTATTTTCTCTGCTCGTTCCTAGTAAATGCGTGCAACTTCACAAACAAGTCCAAGACACCAAGAACAGGTAAATCGGTGTGCAACTAGGCCCCACTCTGGTAGTTTGGTTGCCATGGAAACAGATAGAACGGAAGCTTAGCCTAATTTTCCAAACCAGTGCCATATCTCATAATTTCATTTTTTTTTAGCTTTTTGTATGTGGCTCTGACCTACTTGACTTGTGATGTCAGCTTCTGCAGTGGCTTGTGAACTGACACAGTCACATGTGTCCCCACAAATACCAACTAGCATAGCGCCTATGAGCACAAGATGGCTTATGGTGACACGACCCAAGTTACATGACGCAGCCATTAACATTACAATCTGCTCGCCAAGAAAGCAATCGGCACTGCTCTCAGAGGCACAAGCTACAGCTTTCCATGCACAAAAGGTAAATGCTCTGCTAAGTATAAATTATTTATAAACATAGTGCAAACGCTTGGGAGTGGAAGGTGGATGAATTGTAATTTTCAAAGCTAAATAAGCTGCACCTTCCTGGCTGTTGTTTACTTTTGTGTTGCAATCTGCCCAACCGTCTTCCACGTACTGCTTCTAACTAAAGCATTAATTACGGGTTCAATGCACGTGATGTCATCCACTTTTCTGAACCTAACATGTCACTACTTTTCCACCAGTTTTTCTTTCATCATTTCAAAGTGCAGCAAAACAGCCTGCTTTACAAACAAGTAGACAGAAAAAGTCGACAATACTGATTTCAGAATTAATAGCTACTTTAAAAAAGTGTAAAGCCGCTGAAAGTAACGCAAAATAACCGTTTTGGTTCTTGAACTATTCAGACAAAGGAAGGGGCAGCTGCAACTGTTTATTTTCGCTTTTTTTTTGTGTGTGTGCAGGGGCTGTTGCCGGAGCTCCAGCAACAGCTTTTGTTCAAATATTTTTCATCTTTTCAAGCTTCCATCTTTCCGTGGACTTCTGCCTTACTTTGGTGATGTCGTGTGCGATACAGGTTCAATAGGGAGCAAAAATTCAGCTAGCCAAAGTGGAGGGTAAAACAAAACTAGGTGACCCGCGCACGAGATGGTTAGACGGTACTTTTCAGGCCACAGGAAGATGTGTCGGTGAGATAACAAATAATGGCACTACCTTTCGGAAAGTGACTCAGGGTTAGTTAACATCTGTACACTTGCGTAGAGCCACAGGTCCCGACCCGAGCTATTTGCGGATGTTTGTTTTTGTGTGGCGTTTGCTCCACAACGAGCAAGTGCACAACGGCTGTCACCGAAGTTGCAGGAAGATGCAAATAAAAAGAAAACTGGTGGCAGTTAACGTGACGCAGGTGTGTACGCGTTGCCATCGTAGCTTTGGCCAAAGCTCCCTCGCTCCTTTCGCATGACTCATTCACGGCTGAGTCAACTCTGTGCCAAATGTCGTAGCTATGCTCGGCTCTAGGCTCGAAGCAAAGATTTCAGTGAGGCAGCGGAGTTAACTGTAAACTGTATTGCAGTTTTTCTCCTAGCCAGTTGCCTTGGGTGACTGCAAGCGCTCTTTGTGAATTTCACAATGGAAAAAGAAACGCACACTGACAATGTGTACGAGTGCTTGTGACATTTGCTGTGACTGGCCCGAGTATAGAAGTTCAAAAGCCTCCTACACTTACAAGAAATTTATAATGTGATCAGTATTGTTTGCTTTAAAAGCCAGCAAACAAGCAGGGCTTGAAAGGCAAGGCATTTGCCGTACACTTAGTGACGCTTTGAGCGAGGAATGCGACACGGCAAATGTCAGTTGCAAAACTTCATCGCCAAATGTGCAAAAAAAAAGAAGAAAAAAGATGGAAGGCGAAACATCCGTTGCACCGGCCTTCACTGTTAGCTGCTTTTCATCACGCATTCCAGCCTATGTTCGGCCGATAATCGGATAAATCGCTACGCCCTACGTGCCAGCTCAGAATCGCAAGGACACCGGATAAGCGAACGTGTGGTGGTACACGTTACGTGGTGTTCGAAACGTCCGCAAGTGTGACGTCAACAGGGGGGTGCAATCCTTCTGCAAGAACGCACTGCACAAGCACAAAGCGCGTTTGTTGTACAGCGCGCCGGGCAAACTAGAGCGTGACCCGCTTAGTCGAAAACCCGTAGCGCCACGAACCGTTCGCGATCGCTTCTAAGCGTGCGCCATCGACCCTGCACTGCGTCAATAAAAGCGTAAACGAAAAGAACGACGCTTCACACGGCTCACTTTCGATCGCGATCGAGCCCCGATCTGGATTCTCGATCTCGAGTGGCTCAACCGCGCGGGACGCCGAAGGAGCCAATCGCGGTTGAGGAATTCGATCGTGGCTCTATCGCGATCGAAAGTGCCCGTATGACGAAGTGCTCAGGCAAACAAGTCATAACGCAATACTTACGCGTAGCAAGGAATGTTGCCTCGTCAGATAGGCGATCATGGTCTCCCTCCGTAGGTACATGATCGTCTTCACGGCGAACATAAGTCCCGAACTAATGAATATCGGCCCGATAAGCCACATGTGAGTCAGGTTCGGAAACATCTGCTCGCTATCATCGAGCACCAGTATGGTGAGCACCGTGCCCAGCGAGAAAAGCACCAGGGCTAGCGAGAAGTAGCAGTACGAAGCACAGTTGCACGATGACAGGCTGCGGGCGAGCCTGTTGCCGCGCGTACGTCCACCCCTACGCGCACGAGCTGGGCTGTTTTCCGCGGACGACGCCGGAGCGGCGGCCGTTGTGGAGTCGTCTTCGTTCATCGTATCGTTGATCGCTTCACGCAGCGTATCAAGCGAGCACGCTATCCTTGAGAGAAGTCGCGCACCATGTTGCCATGCGGGAACGCTGTCGCGGCGGTCGTCGCAGTGGGAGTCAAACGCCGTTGAAACCGCGACAACATGTATGCAAACCAGCGGTCGCGAGACACCTGCTTCGACGGGTGGGCGGGTTGCTGCTGCGGGCGTCGAAGGGACGAGCAGGCTCGGCGTCTTCTTTTGCCCCGACGGTGTCCCGCTGTTGCGACAGCGCGAAATGAATTCCAGAATGCGGCGAGAGAGCGAGACGACGGCAGTCACCAAATCGCACACCGGATATACCGAGCAAGGGAAGCGAGGTCAGGCAAGCAAACAAGCGCCAAAAACGCGCGGTGCGTTTCGCGCCAGCTCGGCCGAAACGAAAACAAGAAATGGGACTCTTTAAATCGCCACAGTCGTGAAAGTTGATTGCGTGAGCCGCCTCCCGACAGGATCGTTGATCCCTGAAAATCCCTGAGCCGTTTTCGCGCCATCTATCGACGCTAGAATAAGTATGCCTGTTTGCGCATATAATTAGCAGGGATCCAATTACGAAAACTATGAGGGGACTGCAGGACTGCCAATAACGTTGTTACCAACTAACTGGTTACGCGGTGAATTTCTTATTCGTAATTTGCATTTGAACGAATAAAAGCGTTCTCAATATACCTAAACGTTTGCGGAGCTCAAACGGTGGTACGCTTTCCGATAGGAGATGGCGCGACAATCTGTAAACTTCAAGTTTCTAACGGATTGCGGCTGGACGCTCAGATGCGGGTTTGTGGAGGGTTGCGGTGCTATTCGTAGTAGCGCTGAAATTAAAACGCTTGGAGGGCAAACGAACTCCGACTTTATCGCGTGACATTGTTTTGGAGAGGGACTTTCTTCCTCGTTGAGGCTTGTTTTGAACGAAGTCCGCGTGTGTGCGTTGCCTAGGTTCGGCCACCGTGGAATAATGTGCTCAAGGATTATGCTTTCAAGTTGCGCTTGTTATTGTCGCTGGCGTCACGAAAAACCATTACAAGCAGCTCACGTAGCTTACTCCGAATTAAACGTGCGATGGTAAGGCGCTGAGCCGTGCTCCCAATTAGGGTTGCAGAAGTTGCGCCTTTTCCTTTCCTCAACCTCTCCTCCTCCTCCTCCGATGGTAAGATATATAGCGCGCCTGCTTGGTAGAGATAAATAGAAGAGATAGCGAATCTCGTACGTTCCGCTGCTTTCGACTTAATTATCTCTGTAGCGACAGAGAAGAGGCCGACACCCGTGTTGCTGGTTGAAAACTTCTTCTTTCTTTCTTTTTATTGCGTGCTCACGAGCAGCCCCGCCTTACGCCCGCTTCTTCGCGCGTCTTGTGCACGGCATGGCGTTTCCCGCCAACGTTTTCCCGCCGTAGATTCAACAATCTCTGTCATGCTCTTTAACATTTTTAATGGGAATTGGCACCCGGGAAAATAGTTTTTTCCACGCTTTTCTTACGTGCGACCAGAACCGCTGGTTTCATAATTTGCATTGTGTCGTTATATATTTCACATTTAGACGATATCACAGGAGACCTAAATGTTTGCCTAAAGAAAATTTTAGCTGTGGAGTCCGCCAGCAACGATATGCCTTTACAGCGAAATACCTGTACGAGGGACTTCTTACAGTCCAGGCAAAGGCTCAGCTAGCAAGACGACCTAGGAAACCACTTTGTGTGGGAGACACAAAAATGATGGGTATATATATATATATATATATATATTATATATATATATATATATATATATATATATATATATATATATATATATATATATATATATATATATATATATATATATATAACCATACAAATTTCCGCGTGCTTCACACTCCCGTTTATGACTCGCACTTATTACACCAATTACTCGCGCTTCGCTACGAGCATAAATAAAGTACTGATTCAACGCAGCCACGTTTGTGGCTTAATTCGACGATATTGACGATGCACTACAAGCAATACGAAATTTAAAAACTCGAGATATCTAGCTGTTTTAGGACAACCCCTGATTGGTACCGATCCTCAACACACACCTCAACAAGAACAAATTAATGTTAAATGTGCGCCTACATAACAATTAAGCTGCTACCGAATCACAAGCGACGCGTCCGCTGCGGCAGGTAAGTAGGCCTAAAGCGATAACAAGGTGGTCGCTGTCAGTTTGTGCAACATATTAGCGCGATAGCGTTAGAGCTCGTTTCGCAGGAACTTCGGTGGCGGCGGCGTCTTTGGTTGTGAGCGGAAAATCAGCGTCGACCGTGAGCGAAAACTCGAGGTTGATGCAAATAAAGAAATAATAAAAATCTTTCGGTCGAGTGGGACTGGGGATTCGAACCTGCGACCTCTTGCCCCGTGGCGCGACGAGTTTAGCGGCTCGGCCACTCCGCATACATCCTCTAGCATACCAATGGCGACTTATTTATATATGTACAACAATTAGCGTTGGTGGTACGCACATCGAAGGTTCTTGAGCAGTTCTTTGGCGGCCACGGCCGCTAAAGCCCCTCTATCTTCGGGGTACAGGGGCTTTAGTAGAGGGGCTTTAACGGTAGAGGGGCTTTAACGGCTGCGCTTTTAGTCGTCCCGCCGTGTGAGCGTGTTTTGTCGAGCAGCATGCATGGATATTGGACCCGGAGGGCGTCTGCACTTTGGCTTTCCTTGCGGCACGGGTTAGGTCTCTATCGATAAGCGAAGCGGGCTAGCGATTGGGAATGGAATACGAACACGGTCCCATTACGCTATCGCGTTCTACTTGTGAAAGCTAAGCTCAAGCGACCTCCAAGTTTTTTTTTTTTTTGTAATCGTATGAGCAGAGTAACAGCAAGAACGGAAAAGAAATGACAGGACAGACGCTCAACTTACAAGTGATGTGTATTGGAATTGAATCCTTTTTCACAAGAGCACTTACTTACACGGTGTTACCAAGCCGTACCGACAAAGCTAACAATATAGCTTTTGTTATTAAGACTGATTATTATCTCCCTGACCAGTCTGTGGATAGACTTGCTAAGTAAATCTGTACTACTAAACTGTGGAATGCACCTGCACTATTTAGCAGTTCGAAGACAAGTGCGAGTCACATGCAAGAACTTTCAAGGATGATGCATATTCTCCGAGTATGTAATTTAGACGTCGGCCCGTTGTACACTTTTCCGTAGCGCAACGGAATTTTATAAACCACCTTATAAGCGCACGGAACAAAGTGCTTGGCAAAGCTTTTTGTGCGTGCCTTCTTGTTGAGTTTCCCTTTCCCACAGTGGCGGATCCAGAGGGGGGGCGGTAGGGGCGATCGCCCCCCCCCCCCAAAGCATGTGTCAGCCCTCCCCCCGCCTGCCTGCAGTGCCTGTCTCTCCTCATCCCTACCCTACCATCCCCCCCCCCCCCCCCGGTCAGATGAAGGAACCGCCCCCCCCAAAGTTGGCACCTGGATCCGCCCCTGCTTTCCCATGGATATTAACCAGTGAGCACATCTGAGCCAGTTTACGAACACGACGTCTACCCCGTGCTTTCGACCAATCTTCTTCAGATTGTGTGGTACAGCATGTGGGTGTTGGTAGTGCTTGTCCTGTTTACCTTCTTTAATAGAGTACCACCCACTGCACCTATCACACTGTCAGGGAAACCCGAGCTGATCAGACGACTGACTCACTTGCGTGCGGAAGCTGTGCTCTGTCATACGCCTACAGGATTTCCCCAACGAGGAACAGAGGCAGAAAATATCAATTTCTCTTTTTACGAGCTTAGTGTGAGGAGTCATATGTGGTAGCACACTCTTCTTGGACCGTGGCGAGAATTCCCAGTAGACATGGTCCACCTTACCAAAGAACAAGGGAACGGCTAACATAAAATACCATAACATATAATTGGCCTGTTGTTCATGGGTGAACTATAATGAACGTGCGCATTGTTTAAAACATTCTAAGATGTTAGCAACGGATATAAGCGAGGTGTTATTACGTTCAAAATTAATAGGAAGTCATCGACATATCTATAGGTTTTGACAACGTGTTGTACCACAAGTTCTGCTTGCAACTGGCGATCAAAGGTGTGTGATTTTTTTTTAGCTCAACGTGAACGCCAATTTCCTGAAACTTTTTTCAGGCAGGATCATTATTGGTTGGTTGGTTGGTTGAAAAACTTTATTCGGGTCCTGCATAAGGCGCGCGTCAGCGCGCAGCGGGCGCTTCCAATAATGATCAAGTCCAGCAGGCTTGATCATTATTGGAAGAGCTCTGAAAAACTTCGCTCCCCTGTTATCATGCCGCAAGGAGGCGAGCGTAACTGTCAATTAACAGATTCGACGCCTAGGCTAGAGGTAGAGATAAGCACGCTGCACAGGAAGGAACCGCAGCAGAATAAAACGGAAATAGCAGATATCGCAGGAATACTGAGATATGAAAATATTTTTTCCAGAGCAATCTGGATTTACCAGGAACAGGAAGAGCGCTGATGCGCATAATATCAGAAGAGCAGGGCTCAATAATTATTGCAAGATAGAAAAAAGGAGGTACGGAAGTAATTAGACAAACAAATAAAACAAGTTACAGAAGAGCGCAAGACAGCGTCTAGCGATCACACAGAAAGTGAGAAATTTGTATTGCACGAAGAAGCGTACCGTCTTGCTGAAACAAGCAGGGGAAGAAAATAAAAGGTTGGAAGGAGAAGAATATAAAAAAAAATATCTAGCGCAAAATTAAGGAAAAAAGACTAACGCACAAGCGGATGGTGGCTGCATGACAACCGCGCAAGAAGTAAGGATACACCAAGAAGATTTCATAACCGTACAACATCGTAATAATCGTCAACTAAGATTGCAAACTTTATAAAAGAATAAGGATATGGCAAACGTGTATACAGGCTAGCTGTAGTGTTTACGTCCCTGACAATGGAATATGCAAGCCCCAAAATTACAGCTTTCTAAGTGAGCGGAAAAACATGAAACCTAGGGGAATCTCAAATATGTCTCAAGTTCAGGTTTAGACCATGACAGACGTCTAGGGATGTCATTGTGCTCATCAAGCGCATAATTCTTTCAGCCGTCCGGAAAGCGCTTCATTATAAAGGAATAATACTTCAAATTAGAAAGAAATGTGCTATACACATTATGTTCTGAAGCACGAGGGCATAAATTAGAATTTAGTTTAACTATAGTGAAAAATAATAAGGGACAAAAGTGCTATCACGTGCCAGGGCCCTGCCCTAGAATCGGTGGCTGGCAGCAAGCTGGATCACGTGACACTGCGTTGATTTGATTGCGCTCGCACAGTTTGCAGTGAGTCATCCGTTCAGGAGGCTTAAATGTCATTCCGCTGTATTTTTACAGGTGCATTGTGGTTTTGTTCACAATCACTGACTGTCGTATTTCGGATAATGGAAATGATACATTATATGGTCTTATGGGCGTCGTACATCGAAGCGCCAAAGTATGAGTTGATACCGGCGTGCACGCGCATTCGTTTTTAGTGGTGTTTGTGTACTTGGCGAAAACGAAAAAAACAAAAAAAAACAAAAAAAACATGGAGCTGTGCGTAGTATAGGTGGTTTAAGTTTTATTTCCCTGTTTTTAATTTCACTATGTTTGAGATATTCATCTTCAAAAGTGCGCTTAGTAAACACGAACACAGACGAAAAAAAAAAACAAGACATAAGGCAACTTTTTCGTTTGTGTTAACTAAGCGCACTTCAAGTCTGAAGATGAATCAACATCAACTAGCTCACCTTATAGCTCTCCTATTCGAGATACGTTGTCGCGGCACTGTACGTAAGCTTTTTGTACAAAGCCTCCGTTCATGAAGTGGAGGACTTTCATGTCCTTATGGCGTATATCAGTGCGAAAAAGTAACTGCCGCTGGCCTTTGTAACCTTTAGACGGTGAGTCGTGCGCAAAGTTAGGCTAGTTCAACGGAAGATTACACAGTAGGACCAGTAGTGCAGCCGCCGTAGTTTCACAAGATGTCGTTTCGTGTATCGTTGTTTTCTGTACTAAGATTAGAAAAAATGCATTGAATGTTATGCTGTTCCCCTCCAGGGCTGATAATTTTGAACAGTGCATGATTTATAGGGGTGAAACACATTCGTACTACCCCCAAAAAACAATTCAGCACTCTTGCCATTCCGTTAGCATTCCACTCACCCTCGCGCAATTAACGACTGCAACAATCTGCTTTATGCTCGAAAGCACCGATCTCAAATCGTACGCACGTTTGTTGCCTGCAGTATCTTAGTGATAATCCCACCTTGATCAGGCAGGCACCAGCTACTCTAATGCGCATGTTCAAACAGGCATATCAGGGCACTCTGTATTTTCTGCGGCATCTTCGCTCCCAACGACATGTTCGCCGACGATTTCAAAGAGCGCTTCCATGACTCGATAGCGATGGCCATATCGGGCGCTGATGACATCAAATGAGGTGTGGGCGATTTTTTTTCCTGCTTTCCGTTCGTTCAGCCCAAGCAAAATACGCCCCATGCAACAGCGATCAGTGTTGAGCTTCACACAATAGATTCACGACTCAGATTGATAACTCAAGGATTGATATAAGGTCCAGCCAGGAGCAACGCGTCTGCGTTTTTTTCACATTGGAGCTTTCCGTTACGACGTGTGGCGACACCAGAAAACTGTCGCCATCATGAACCTGCACGCGCCTCTTCGTCCTCTTCTTCTTCATCGTCATCTTCTCGATCGTCTGCTTCGCTCCAAGAACACGGGCGCCGGTTTGTACGGCGTTACTGGGGTGAAACACATTCGTGCGACCCCCAAAAAACAATTCAACACTCTTGCCGTTCCGTTAGCAGTACTAATATATACATGTTATTCCACTCACCCTCGCACAATTAACGACTGCAACGATCTTCCTTATGCTCGAAAGACTCAGACAGACTCAGACTTAGGATGCAATAACTCTGATGGGTGAGAGACGAGTGCATAGACAAAAAGAGAGAAAGAAAGACAGAAGTAGAGAGAATGAAAGGGAAGAAAGAGAGAAAAAGATAAAAAGACTCAGAAAGAAATATACAGATAGAGAAAGAGGGAGAAATTAATAGACGCAAAAAAGAGAAAAAAAAAAGAGCAAGCATAGCCATGTATATTATAGTATATAGCAAGGGGTGGGAAAGGAAAGTGAGGTTGAGGAGGAGAGAAAGGAGGAGGTGAGAGGGTAAAGTATAGCATAGTCTTGTGTAGTACAGTGCTTGTGTAGTACAGTGGGTAAGAGAAGTGTGGGTGAGGTGGAAGGCAACGCCACCAGCTCTGCTGCTTCCTCAGTCTTCGCACCATGAGTGCGTGGCTGCCCCAATTTTTAAAATAATCGTTGAGAAACCATAATCGGGTGTGTAAGGTGTTGGGACGTTCCAACAGTGACATTGAGCTTAGCTTTCAATGAAGCTGTTGATAACTAGAAACTAAAACGAGCGATGATGGCCGACAAAAATGTTGCAGAACAATTGTTAACGAAGTTAATCAAATCTGCAGGTCTATAGAAGATGTACCCAGCCAGGCTCCATATGCGAAAAGTCAATAAAGAGTTCATAGAAGAGACGAAAGTAATGCGAATGTAATTAGGTTTTAACAATTTCTCAAACACTTTCGTCAACGGTGTTGATCTCTCTTATCTATAAACTTTTGAATAAGCTAATTGCATCTGATGTTGAGGTAATTTTTAAATGAACGTGTGCAAGACCGTAAATGAACGTGCGTAAGCGGCCTAGGCTGAAATTCTGTTTAAGGAGTAATAATAGATCACCACGCTGCGATCAAACATCATGATAAAACAGGCATAAAAGGATTCACGTTAAATGTTGTATTTTGGGCACTGATATATTGGTTAAAACAGCAGGTGGAAAAAAAGGATGCACTAATATGAACTATAAAAAAAATGTCCAATTTATTGAGTCCACATGTTTCTCTTTTGAACGTACGAGTCCTTTAAAAACACTTACTTCTAGCGTTGCGCATACTCTATGGAACGGTGAGGGAAAAAAGAAAGTCATTGATCGTAGTATTGATTCCCCTGATAACCTCCTGTACCGCATGGAACTCTAGACTGCACGCCACTGCAGCAATGCGGCCACTCATTTTCCTCTTCGTTTCCACCTATCGCGCCTGGAGGTGGTGGGCATCTGCACGAAACAAAAGGAAAATGTGGCAATTTGTGACATAAATATATTTCAATGGGTACTGAAAAATAAGCAAACACTTCTCTCTTCTCGTCTGAAAATTGCTCATCCATATATTCATATAAACGTGAACTCTCTTTCTTATCCTATGTACAGCCGGAATACGGGAAAGGAACTTAAAGTGCTAAAAAGAAACGAATGGTAGTCTTGCGAGTTTTCAGAACTATTTTCTGTAGACACTTCCCGTTTCTGAGCTTAAAGGGGCACCTCAAATTACGCATGTCGTTTTTATCTGCCGTTTGCTTGCGATGGGTCTTATGGCTGCTGTGGCACCAGTGAAATCGGCGAGAGCAAAGCTTTTCATATTTTAACGTGTTTTCCGAAGTGGGTTTCCGCGCTGACTGCGGCGTCGCACGTTAACAATTTCTGCTGCCGGAAGGGATGTGTGGCTCAGCTTATGCTGTTCGTTTTGATTGGTTGGAAATAAAGAATTGATTGCGCACGCTTCCTATGTACTTATTGTGAGGAATTAACAAATTCTGATGCGTTTAATGCGTGTTCGAGCTGCGAAGAAGTCACACATTTGTAGATGAATATCAATTTGTGTGCCACTGTGACACCGGTATCGCTGTCGAATGGTTTACGCAAAGCGCAGCCTTCATCAATGGAGCGTACATTGCATTTCTGCATCAGGGCAAAGGCATTCATTCTTCTTTTGGAAAACACAGAATTTCCCTACACTGCCAACTGCTGGTGTTGTAGTTTTCACCTGCCAGCTTTGTTCTGTTCAGTCAACTTCAGTGCGCACGTTCCTCATTTCACCGCGTTCCATTCCACGTTCCTGCATGGCCCTCACCGCTGTCGTCTTCGTGTGGCATCGGTCTCGGTGGCATCCTCAAAACAAGGCTTATTTTAGGACGTCAACCTAGTTGCTTCTGCAGGCAGTGGGTAAGAAGGAAAAGTGGCAAGGTAAGGATGTTAGCCACAGGCAGCCATAGACCGCAGGTTAGTGGAAGGAAGAAGCATTCACAAATGCTTCGTGTTCGGCGTTTGGAACACACGCGTTTAGTAAGAGTGAGTGACCATATCACCCACGTGACAGAAAAATTTTATACGTCATGATTTCGCTAGTATATACAAGCACATATCTATACCCCAAGTACAGGCGATGAAATTAACAACGATGCGTCCATATTTTGGTGTCGATCCAAAACTGTAGTGCTGCCATGTCCGTGTGAATTACCAAACGTTTGGTTATTGCTTATTCTTTTAAGCGAAGCCTTTGTGAGTTACAGATTTCGCTGGCGGCGTCATAGTTCGCCAAAAACCCGGCACTGGCGAGTGTACAGAAATGCGGGTGTAAGCGGATTCGGGCCTCAAAGGTGCACCAGTAACATACTTCTTAGTGTGCGCCGTTTTCCAATAAATGATGCTTTCTCCATCGCGGGCTTGGTGATCAGCCGTTTCTGATATGACAGCCTGATTTTTTATCGAAGTCACCTATCATTTCACGTTGCCAGTTATCATTGTTGCCTTTCATAGTTGCATATCATTGTTTCACGTGTGATCCTCGCTGTTGCCTGTAGCAACAGAAGTGTTGCGTTGTTAAACATGTGGGTAAAGGTTCAATTCCCGGCATGGAAGAAGGAAAAGTGTTCATTGCATAATGCCATAGAGTCTTAGAAAAGGTTGTAACTGCAGCATTTACTACCACCTTGACAAGTTTACTACGTTTCGCTAACATTTTCTCGTTGGTAGTAAATAGTGTCCTTACTACTTAGCGTGTCGGGGTTTATAGAGGTTACTATATATACTTGCATACGTGACGAGTTAGTATAAACGTTACCACTCTTATCGGGTGAAGTGCGTTATGCTCTGAATGTGACAGTAGTATTAAAAATGTAGCCGTGGTATAATTTTCGTAATTATGTGGGAATAATGGTTTTATGCTACGTCATGACACACTTGTATTTTTATAGTAAAGTATAAAATTCGTGGCGCAAAACATCAAATGTAAGTTTGAGTTCATAGTTATCTCGCCTGTACAGCATGTTCTACCCCAAGTAGGGCTACATGTATTATTTGGGTTGCTTTCAGAGTGGGCTAACATCTCCGGGACTATAACTAAAAGTCGTCATCTCTCTCGCTATCTGTGGGTTAGTGTGCGTCACGCAGAAGCCTTAATATTCAGTGCGTGCATATATGTGTGTGTGTGCTCGCGTACATTGTTATCGGAGGATGCCATCGTGATATGTATTTACCAGGGTAATCACATGAAGAGACAATGTCATATGGTCTCACTTTTTTATTTCTGTTCGACCAGGGTAGTAAAGTTTCTAACTTGTTATTACTACTTCCCTCTAGGTAGTGGCAAGCGGGATGATAGTAAATTTACTAACTTGGAAGTTACTACCGTCAGTTACTGCATAAGTAGTAAACGTTGTGACAAGCGTCTACTTCCTCCTTGTTAGAAAGTGCCACTACTTTTTTAAGAGCGCAGAAAGAAAGAAACGTATTTGGTTAGGCACGCATACTCTAATCTTCGCTTGCCCCCACTTAACAGATATGGGAAGGGCTCCTAATTGTTTTTGTTTTGATAGTGGAAGGGCTCCTAATTGTTTTATTAGCGCCGCTAATAGACACCTGTCATGAATTAAGGTCATCTCCAGATTTTTGTATCACTACTTTCGCGCACACGGTTCTCTCAGCTCACTAGGTTGAGTGTTTGGTCCATTTATAAAACAATGTAACCTTTATTTATTAGAAGAGAACGGCTAGTGAATGAAATGGTGTAAAATTTTGCTTATCTATAGATAAACCTTAAAGCTATCGTAAAAACAGGCCGCCATGTTGCACTTGTATTATAATTTCCAATTTTGCTGCTACTGCGTTTGTCGATAAAACGGGACGAGAATGCTTGCTCAGTATTGCATGGATATTGCTTTCCATGCGCTCTGACGATTGAATTATACGTACGTTTTTATATCAAGTTGAATGATAGTTAATATTTGTTATTTCAGAAACGTGCGTTTTATAAGGTTATTTATTTTGTGTTAATTTTACGCGATCCTCACTCATGTTTATAATCTTTAACATACAACTATTTTGAAGTCTTAAATTTGCAATGCTCAGTCGAGGACGAAGCCCTAGTTTTGAGTGTGCACCCCTGTAATGACATACTACGAGTCTAGCAAGCGCGGGTTTGATTGCTTAACTGATATGGTTGTGCAAGAGAGATCTGGGTGGAATACGATACGATGAAGTTCGTGGGAGAGGTAACAGGCAACGCTTTAAATATCAGGCGCGCTCCTCGCTTGACGAAAAAAGAAAAGTTTCCTATTAAACATGTTGTTGTGCTAGCTAGTTCATACTGTGCAAAAGGTAATGACATAAGAGGCGATGACGCCTTGCGTTGCATCATTACCTTTTGCGGAAAAAATAAATAAAAAGTAATAGGCTATGCAACTGAGAATACGTTCGGAATGCAGCAAACCTTTGCCAAAAATGCTATGCATCCCTGATTCAGGTTAAGGTAATTATGATAAAAGGCAATGAGATACAAGATACGACTAGCGATGATTTGTTATGGGCTGCGTTGCTCCCACTGGTGAAGTATTCTGCCAGCATTCATCACCTAACGTGCAGAAAATACTGCTCGAAATCTTTATTTTCTTGAATAAGTGCCAAAAGTCACATGTCAGAATAAGCATCGCACGCGAAGGTTTTTTTTTTTTTTTTAGGCTGTTTCGATCTCGCTACGACTATTACGGTTACTTTTTTTTTCCCGGATTTCAATCTTGCGGTGCGAAACGCGAATATTGGCACGAAGTAAGCGCTGTGCTACCCTTGTTGCTTCGCCAAAGCGGTGCTCTAGAAACCTTATATCTAATTGCGACGCAGTTAGATATAGGAATTTGTGGGATTACGGAAGCAACTTCTTAATTTGGGCCGTCTATATTTACTAACGCGCAGATCAATTCGAACAAAATATTCACCAGTTCGTTCAAGGCGGTGTCTAACAGACAACGTTTGCCCATCGTTCATAGGTATACCAGCAGAAACTTAACAATTAAAGAATTAAGACAAAGAAGACGCACGACAGAGTTCAGCGGACTTATGTGGTGCACAGATGCCAGGATAAGACAGCGCGCTGCACGTGAAATAACTGAAGCTCGCGGAATTTGCAGAGGCTGGTTGTTCCTGCGTGAGCGCTTCTTCAATCTTGTTAACACAAAAAAACATGAATTTTTATCATTACATTAGAGGTGAATGTTATGTTCTGAAGAGGATGACGCAGTGGAGCGCGTGTATGTGGAAAGGATTTTAATATTTTATTGCTCCCCTTTCTTGCGATACCTTGTCTGATATTGATGGTTTTCCATAAATATGCAAGCTGACCGAAGTAGAAAGTGTGAATTGGACAGCGCTCTGTATTGTGTCTTCTTCGTGTCTTATTACGTGTGTGCTGGCATGCTTATGAACTACGCGTCACTATTGGCGGCGAGATGGAGCAGAGTCGGCACCTAGCGGCGAGCGGGCGAAACTCCGCGGTGTGGATGGCTCCTTGCTCGTCTGCTAGCCACACCGCGTTCGCATGTGTGCGTACGTCATGCGCGTCCTCACATTACAGCTTATTCCGTTGTGGTAGCACAGTAACAAATGCTTGTACGTATACCTGCACGATATACATGAGCATTTCGCCTTACGAGACTTGTATGCACTCTTATAAGTGAGTACACGCCCGTGTCGGTATGGCGCTAGGTCTAACCATCGTACCCTCCATTCACCAAAATAATTTCAATGTGGGTACCGCTTTCACGTTCAAGCACGTCACATAGTTCATTGAGCGTCGTCCTAAACGAAAAAAAAAGTACTAAATGTCGAGGTGTGAATGCAGAAGTTTAGTGACACCATCTCGTGATGTGTTGGCGATTTGGAAATCTTTGTGATACCGCAAAGCATGAACTATCGTCTGCAGGGGATGGTAAGCGGTGAAAAAGACCTGAAGCCATGCATTTCTACAGCAATACGCATATTCATGCAAGCAGAAAATCATAATGCACAAAGTTCTACTTCATCTAATTATACGCTGAAATACAGGTTCTCTTTCTTTGTAGCTGCTAGAGCATGAAGTAAATACTTCAATGGCTCAGCCGCGCATAACAGTTTATATTGTGGTATAGGCAAAACACAATTTAAACACGTGCAAATAAAGCAAGAAAAAATCGTCGAGCACGGGGTAAAACACGAATGTGACTGAAGGCTAGTACCCCATTTTATTGGCAGATTGCACTTCTCTCGTAATTAATAGTTACGTTAGGACGGTTGCGTGCATTGATGTGGCAATGGAGGGCACATACATCACCATCAGGCTGCAGTAAACGCTCTTTACTCGCCAACAATCGACTCAAACCGCATACGGCGCAGCGTCGCTGCGTACATTTGTATACGCACCGCCGACCGCCTATCCACACAAACGCGGCGACGGTGCTGCCACCTATAGCCCGATCTCGCGGAAATAGCCTGCCAGCAAATGTTACTGATGTCCTATCGTCACATCTATTCTGCCTTTTTTTATTTAGTTAGACCTGGGTTGATGAGAAACGCTGTATATAAATTACGAATGGTGATTTTAGTAACGCTCCTGGTTTCATTGGGCGTGATACCACAAAGTAAACACTCGCAAGAAGTAAATGCGAGCGAAAGCAAGCCACAGTACATAATGAAGCACTAAGTTACATCTTCGCAAGATAACAAAATGTGCTTCATGGCCAGCGGTTTCGAAGTAAACCACATACTCACCCTACAATGGTCACACTACTGCAGCTGGCTGAGCATGACACTTGTGCGCACGGGTCAGACAGGTTAAGTACATCTCCTTCGAACATATAGTTATAGTCAAATGTGCATACCCGGCAAGCTATCGGCCGAAAATGAGGGAAAGAAATGGAGGTGAATTCGGTGAACACAATTTAGTGCAGGAAAAAATGGCTTTTGAAAGACAAGGACACAGAGGGTAACGGTGAATTCTTTTTTTTAGGGTTATAAACTCAAATGGAGTGCCAGAAGGCACATGCATTCTATTTTCGCGCAGTGTGGCCTGAAACGAAAACTGTCATCTTCCCAAAGTTCTTCTAACAGGACAGTTAAGGAGGATGAGAGGAAGGAAGTTCGCACCTATGAGCCTTTTATTTTTGTGACATTGCTCGTGGTCAGGTTGCAGCGATAATCTTCAATTTTAAAGGGATCCGAAAACGGTTTCTGAAATGTTGTCGGCGTTTAGGCTAACGCATCTTCAAATCATTCGCACCACAAATTACCGTGCACCAAGGCAACTCCGGGTGATCATATTGCCACGCGCGCTCCTTACTTTCTATATTTTATGTTACCGGTCCATCGCATATATAGCTGCTGCCTCGCGCAAACCGCTCCAGAATGTCTGCGAACATTCGAGATTATCTTAGGATCATCTGCTAGGCTTTAGCGCGCAAACACGAACAGCTGAGTTGATTCTCGAACTAACGCGGCCACCAGCGAT
The DNA here is from genome assembly GCF_013339695.2 of Rhipicephalus sanguineus. Classification (NCBI taxonomy): domain Eukaryota; kingdom Metazoa; phylum Arthropoda; class Arachnida; order Ixodida; family Ixodidae; genus Rhipicephalus; species Rhipicephalus sanguineus. Next base: position 118,719,539 of record NC_051182.1, on the reverse strand, counting down.
AAGGATGGATTGTTCAATGCCTCATGTGTAAATGCCGACGCGCCTTGCCGTGGTTGTTAATCGACGGCCGACGCTCTGTCGGCCGCTATCAGTGTACAGCGTGTATTGCTGTAATTTGACTTTCCGTTTCCCGGGCATTGGTTCGCCCAAATGAAAAGTTTCGTCTTGAACCGGCCTACTGCTACCTTCTTCAATGTCACGACCACGTGACAATATCTATGCCCTCCTTCCCATGCGTCGCCCCTTCAACTCATGGAACACTGTGCCGTCGCTGGCGACTGAAGCGCACTCGACGGATGGAGCTCCGTCGAGTTTGATATTTGCTCCGCCAGGTGGCGCCACACTACGAGCCGTTCTTATTTTATTCTGTACGGCGACAATCTGCAAATGCATGCAAACAAAAAATCAGCAGTTGTTCCGTGTACGAATACAACCGATGAGCGAAGCTCCTTAGAAATGGGAGGCAAGCGACTATGCGCCTGATCTCGCTGCTGGCTTTCATGAAGGCGGTAGGGTGGGGAGCGGGTAGCGACTGAGCGAGTGAGTGTGCGGCGCGCGCAGCGCAGGGAGAAGGAGACACGTGGGAGACAGGTGCGAGCGGTGATGCGGCGGGGACCTTCGACGGCGGCGACGGAACGCCGCGCGCAGCGTTTCGTTGTCTCTTTGCTCCGGGTGGGGAGACCATCTGCTACTACCTTCGACAAAGCGCTCGTAGTGCGCTAGAATGATGGTTGTCATTTCACAATCCACGACAAAGGTGGTGAAAGTGAAGACGACCATTATAACTAGTTGTGCGCAGAGCTTATTTCTTTTAACCTCGAATTTGTGTTGCGCTAGAACCAAACCGCTCAAGGTCTTAACATTTCCTCCTAAATCACCGGTCACTGCAACCTAAAGCGATGCATAAGAGAAGGGAGTTTCAACAGCGTGGAGGAGTGCCGGCCTGAGGAGCTTCGCTCCTAAGCAATCTTTGAGAGCGATCACCAATAATCGTAAACTCGGGCATTGTGGTTGTGTTTTCAGTGGTGAAGTTACAGCCGCAGACGATTGGATGCTGGCGTTGGCAGGATAGCTAGAGCGGGACGCTCACTGCAGCGACGAGCTGAAGTGACTCCGCTCGCCAGATGCCTTACAAACATTATAGGATGTCGCAGTTTGACAAGTCGCCAATCACTAGACTTGTAGCACTCAACACAGCTAGGGCAACTGAGGTGTCCGAGAAAAGAATTCTCGAGATAAACACTCCCGCTCAGCTCACGTTAACACAGAGCACGTTGTAACATAGACAGAGAGACAGACTGGACAGAGAGACAGACTGGACGTTCAATGACGTCGATTGGATAGAGCCAACCAGATCCATTCAATCGCTGGTGTTACGTAATATGGAGCAATGCTACGTGAAAAGGGGCGAGAAGTTGAAAACTCATTCGGCTGAGCCGCTACGATCTGTGGCGATTGACATGTTTAAAGTCTTGTAAAAAATTACACAGTTGAGACAGAGAGCTTAAATCGGTCTGAAAAAGGTCCTTAGGAATTGCTTTACCGGCTCAGTGCGCTTAGCAAAGCCGTCAAAACCGTTTAAGGGTCCCTTTATTTGAGAAGAAGTTGTTCCAGATCGAAGTCTTCAAACTAAAAGAAAACGCGTCTCGGATATTGGGATTATTGGCGTTGCTTCATATGGGCTATGGTCAGTTCTTGACACGTGACTAGCAAATTTTATGTTAGATATTGGTGCCATGAAAAATAAGTGGAATATCTCTCTACCGAAGTTTCCTACTTGCAGCTACGATACGTTATCTTCCCCCTATGACATCGTAATGATCACCACAAAAATGGTCTTTCGTACCAGACAAAAGTTCTTTGCAGACTAAGCAAACCGATTTGTGAGGGTTGACTGTCGGTATTCTTGGATATTGGCTTCTGATAAGAATTCGGGCGCTTCATTAGTACAACGGTTGGTGAGGCATTAGGCGCTGTAAGTCTGCAAACAACATAGCGTAGTCAAGACTGATTTGTGCTAATCTATTCCAAGGGCAGTTTCCTAAGTTTAGCCGTGGCTGGAGTGGAAGGCGCATGGGTGTTCCTTCGCAAATTCGGATCTCCATTCAGTCTATGGCGGAGCTTACATTTTTAACGCGAGAGCGTTAAATACCTCGTTTCGCAGAAATTCCTGTGTCGGTATTGGTGGCGTCTTTGGTTGTGAGCGAAAAAGCAGCGTCGGGCGTGATCGAAAATTCGAGGTGCATGTAAATAAAGATAGGAGCCTGAGGGCGTTCATACTTTGGCTTTCCTTGAGGCACATTGTCTCCACCGACAAGCGAAGGCAGGCTAGCGATTGGGAAGACGATAGCGTGTGTGTGTGTGTGTGCGTGCGTGCGTGCGTGCGGATATCGCTATCGCGATGAACTCTTGAAGGCGATGCTGAAGGTGACCGTGACAAGAACTTTGTTTAATAGTCCTCAGGAAAATGATGAAGCGAGGCCTAAGGCTCCCCATCAAGTTGGCGGCTCCACCGTGGACAGGATCGGGAGGTGATGACTCGGCGACGGCCCGGGCCCTCTGGACAGCCTGTAGTTGAAGAGTGATGTCTGAACTTCGAAGAGCTTCATCCCACTTCATCTTACTGTGCAGACCGGAGCCCACATTGAATGGGCACAGCCAGAGCATATGATCAAGAAAGCAGGACTCCTGTCAGCATTTAGAGCGGGATTGTGGAAAGTCAGGGGTCAAAACGATTAAGTGCTCTAGGGTTGGGATGCGTTAGCGTATGCAATAACCTGAGCCTGACCGACTGAGCCCTCTTCAACTTGGGGCCACGGGGAGAGAAGGTCCTTCTGCTTAATCTGTAATGCGAGGTAATCTCTCGGAATGTGGATAACGGGTAGCCCTACAGACCCGTTATCCACTTCCCGCGAAAATTAAGGTCCCCCAATTTTTATTGGATTCTTTTTCTTTTTATAGTTTGTCGAGTGGTTTGCAGCACATGAGAGGTTATTGAGTGTCTAATGTACTTTTTAGTATAAAATATGACCTACTTTCATTTTTGGTTTAATTGTGAGATGTCTGCGAAAATAGTGGGAAAAGGTCCAAGTGTCCTCGAATCCTGTCTTTAAGTCTGTGAGGCGAAATATTTGAACGTCACTACCGAGCCCGAATCGCACTAAACGCCCGGCTTCGACGATCAGCTGTGCCTGCTGCTTTCTATACAGAAATCAGTTGAGCCTGACGTTACCTGGTCAAAGCCGCAGCCAAGAAGTCATTTCGCACCTCCATCTGCACCTTGAAAGAAGGCGCCACAACGTGCGTCGAAATCACATGACAGTATGTGCAGTTCTAATCAGCCTATCATGGCGCGCTGAGTGTTACACTCTGTGCATTGTTTTCGATAATAAGAAGGTGCCCGCTCTAGACGGGCCACGCACTTCGCATGGCGTGGCAGTAATGACACGTGGTATGGTACTAAGTAACTTTTGCATTGTTGCGCACTTAACTATGGTGGGATATGACGACTTTCAAGACCCGTCTTCCGAATAAGTTGGCAAGCAGTGGCGTGGCGCAGTGCTCGCAAGCGGGCTTCCTTGGTTCGATACCTGCGAAAACTGGGGTACTTTTTAAAGCAGTGCTTCCCGTGCAAACCCCTCCTGTTGCTTCCTTGCCGAACAGGCAGTACAGGCTGCGTGCTCGATCTTGGAATCGCACCTCAGTGAGGTAGAGCAACTACATGAGCTAGCAGTTAGGCGATCACACCACGTACTCGTTCCTCGTACCAACTACAGCCAGACTTCCTTCCTAATGCTCTTCACAATTTTGACAGGAATGGTGGCGCTATCTAGTTGCGAGCAACGCAGTAATGCAACAAGAGCGCTAACGAGCGCCGCGAGTGAGCATCGCTGTAGCCATTAAATGGAGACTGTAATACCGTGGCCTCCAGCATTCTCACTAGTGGCAGATTGCAAAGCTGGAGATCATCGCAGCGAAGAGCACACGCCGCGTAGTGCGCATCTTTATGTTGGAGAAAAAGAAAAACATGTGAGAGAGCTTAGCTCTACGTAGATTCCTGTAGGGTGCGTTGCGTCTTCTGCATTTTTTTTTACTGCAATAGTTTGCGTACTGAAGGACGTCTCATTGCGCCTACTGTTTACATTTAGTGACAGTATGTCTAATCTACTGGTGAACTACAACAAAAAAGTATTAGACCGATTACAGGAGCGCGAAAATCGCGTTACGTGGCGTCTCGTTCTAGAGCATGACAAAATAGAGTCTCAGTTTCACCGCAAGGGCGAAGCAATGAATGCGATAGCAACAAATTGTAGTGTTATACGAAGTGAGGCTGGCAACTAATTCTTTTGTATCCGATCTCACGTAACTACAAAACGCTGGTGTAAGAGAATACGGTCGCTCCAGGGAGAGATGCTGTTTCTGCATAGTGACTTCGCGTTGAGAGCGCAGCCCGCAGAAAGGGTATACGAGCCGCCAGCTGATGGCTCAGATAGCGCGCGCGCTAGCGATCGCGACCGCGCCCTTAGAATCAAAGTTCAATGTTGCTGCTCGAGCGACCCCCCCCCCCCCATTGCGTCTTTTCATGCTCGTTCCAGACAGGCGGGGCGTTTCCTGTCTGCTACAACGGCCGGCCTCCCGAGCGGGGTAATGTTACTGCGGGCGCCCTCCGAACGACAGAAATGGGTCGGCTAGTTTGATCCCTGCTTCGGCCGCGTTCGTCGCCTCCGCTCGCACGCTTTTACCCGCGGTAGAACATACGATGCGCGGGGGGATTTTATCAGTTTGGACTTTATACAGGACATAACGGCAACGGCGGCGGCAAAAACCCGTCGAGGCTGTCCATATAATTGCTATCGCAATAAAAGAGGGTGGCAAGCACCTGCCATATCTTTAGTGCGGGGGTGACTGCCACAAAGTAAGCCTTCTTGAAGACCGAAAAATTATTTTTAGTAGCTATATTGCTGCTGCTGTCTTCTAACACTTGTGGTAATCTTTTTCATTTTCTCCTGCGCCAAGGGAAGTCTCTGATGGCGTGCGTGTGCTCTTGTGCTTTGTTTTTTCATATTATATAAGGAGGTGTTGGCCCACAAATAAGACGGCTTCTACTCCTTAGCTCTCAATAGGCCGATCATGCAATATGGAGGGTTCATAACTGAATGCCAAGGTTCTCGCGGTAACAGCAGAACTTAGTAAAATGCGAGGAACATGGCATATAAAATTTGATTAACAGGATAACACTGCACAAGCAAGTCTTATAAACGCAATATTTGTGTAAAAGTTGTTATATTTTTATTTAGCTTAAGGAAAGTTTATTGCTTGGCCCAAGAAATTTGCCGTGATGTATACTGCTATGACCCCTTTCTATATGTTTCTGGAAAGCATGCATTGCTCAACTGTCAGTGCATTTTTATGCGTGTAAAGCTGTTCCATAAATGTGTATCCTTAAAAGGTAGCGTCGGCTGTAAAAATGAATTTGAAGGAGTACAATTATAGGTTACATATTATTTGTTGAAAATGCTTTTGTCTTCCATCGTTATAAGGAGACGTGGAGGGGGTGGAGGAGCTAAATATAAACTTCTACGTTTAACTTCGGGCATGGTATGTGCACAGTAAATGAAAAATTATAAGAACCGGAATGTTACTTTTATAAGGCAACCACATGTAAGAAATCTTTACTTCTTATAAGGTGCAAATGCTTTTTCTATAGTAAATATTGGGAGTGCGTAGGGTTCTCTCTTAGGGAGAGGGGAGAGTTTAGTTACACCGCAGCGCCTCTCCCCTCCCCTTTCGTCAAGTCCGAAAGAAAACGAGCTGTGCAATGGATGCAATATGAAAATGAAGCGATTACGTGCTTCTCATAAAGGCCTGCCATTGGTTGGGAAGCAAAGTTGGAAAGTAAACAGTTCTTTGAATGCAACATCACTGGTCGTCATTATCGTAAAAAAAATAAATAAACAAGCGAAGCCATAATCCTGCGCCCTAAAAGGTGACGTGAAAAGGCTGACTGAGTAAACGTAGGGGGCAGAATTGGCGCCCCCCTTTAGATGATTAGGAAAGCGGTGGGAGAGCAGCCCGCCCTGCCCCCCTCGTGTGCACGCCTATGATAGTAACTGCAATTTGTACGTGAACAAAACCCTGAAAAATGGACACTTAGATCTAGTAGAAGTCACTGTGTTTAGAGTAATTTCTATAAAACGAGCAAATGTCTCCAATATGTGTACTTGGGGAAACGGTACATAAGAATGCACTTTTTGTTTTGTGTATACCAGCTGGTAAAAATACGAACACCTAATGTCAGTTACCGTGTTTAGAATGTGGCGCACGCGTGCTGCTACACGATTTTGTCGCAGTGGAGTGTTACCTTGAACATCTGGTGACTGCAAAATTTACTTATAATTGCTACAAGAATATGATTTTTTAAGTTTTACGAGTTGAATAATAATCGTTTTTTCGCAAAGTTCGTAGGAGGAATGAAGAGAACTTTAGTTTGAGCAGAGAGAGAGAGAGAGACAATAATCTTTAATGAAAGCCTCGGAGAGGTTAGCCTGGTTTGTCGCCTGGCTTGCTACTCCAGGTGTCGGGTGATGACGATGATACCTGTCCTGGTTTTCATTCGTATAATTCGAATACTGGCGAAACAAATACGTGTAGCGTAAAAATAATTCTTAGGTTTAGGAGTAAAATATCAGAGGCCACAGTGACAGCAGTTTATGCTGGTTGGACTTTACATCATGCTGTGCCTGTCCACACGAAAAAAATATTTACCGCTAAAACTGGGTGCTGTCAGCTGACACGACGACACTTCGTTAGAGTAGGCAAAACGTGCTGGCTCGCAAAAATGGCATAGTTAAGGAACACATCAGGATTGTGGAAAACGCGAAATGCATCTGGACCCGTACTTGCATGCGGGACATTCTTAAAGGCGTTATTTTGTTTTTGACGAGGTATAAATGCCGATGCGTGCTCTAACCACTAAACCAGAGGTATTATGTTTGTATTAGATGCCCAGAGACCAAAGGCTACCATCGGAACATTGTGAACGTATTTGTGTTTATCCCAGGTTTGTTTATGCTGCGATGCATCGACCATGCTTGCGCGTATGCATGTGTGTGGGCGACGTCACACCGGCAGGAAACACGTGGCGCTAGCCACAGAAACGCTATCCGTATTGAATAACCTGAACGCCAATTGATTATTTGTTGTTGCAGTACTCACTTGGCGAGAAATCCACTATTGGTGCTTTTGCTTTCACTGACACGCTGGCTGAAATAATAACTGCAAGCATCACTAACAACATCGATATTTTCTTTGTTTCACTCCCATGTGCCTGAAAAGCAAGACGATTTTGCACAAAATGCTTGAGTAAGCATTAAAGCCTTAATAAATAAAATGCGATACGTATTGTTAGTTGAATAAAGCCGTTGGCAAAAATGTTTAACAAAACACACACATGGTCACTTACGCATTTGCCTAAAACGACTTGAAGGCCAAAGCCACCTTCAACTTCTCCCTTTTCTCAGTAAATAGTATTGATTGTGTGATTGTGATTGTGATAGCAATAGTGTAAACAAGCACTGAGAAGAACTCCAAAGCAGTATTTCTTGCAATTTGTGTGGGTCGTAACAAGCGTATGTAATACGGACCTGAAGAAAGGGTTTGGGGCCAGATACCTCGTTTGTTAACTTGAGGCTTAGTGCCCGGATCTTCAAGTTTTGTTCTAGCAACAATACCCGGATGTCTCGTATGAGTGCCCAGAAAAAGGCGCTGGATGTTGCCTCAAGATCAGCAGAAAGCCGCTGACAACGGGAGCTAAGAGCGTTCCATGCTGCGATTCGATCACATTCAAGCTCGTCAGTGAGGAGACCATAGAAAGCTGTGCATGACTGAGAAATTGTCAAAGTGTGGGGACCATACCAAAACTGCGCATGCCTTCCCCGCCAGGAGAAGGGCGCATGCGTCGTCGCACCCTGAAAAAAGACGGACTAGGTTCTTCATGTCAGCTTTGTGATGCACAAGTTTGCCACTATACGGTTCTTTATCCTCAATATACAAGATAGGTTCACTCGGTGAAGCTGTCATGCCTTGGTTGTAAAGCTAGTTAGTTAGTTAGTTAATTCGGATTTTATGGCGCAAAAGCAGCTTAGGCTATGTTGCGCCAGTCTCGAGGTATTAAAATAATGGGCAGTGATATGATGCAGTTTTATAGCTTACTTAAAAAGTCACCTTCTTTAAGAAAGTTTGGTGCGTCTGCCAACGGTACTAGAGGATGATCTCCTAGAAGCAGAGTTGGATGTAGAGGTATGTGTTGTTTGTATAATTTGCCGAAGTATTTTTGTCTCTGCGTTTCAACGTCGGTGCATGCGATTAGGATGTGTGTGAGTGTTAACGGTTGTTGGCAATTTTCACATGTTGGTTGTTCTTCTTTTGTGAGTAGAAAGTTGTGTGTCAGGTGTGTGTGCCCAATTCGGAGTCTGCATAAAATGACCTCAACAAAGCGTTCTTGGTGACGACAGGTCTTCCATTCTCCAAGTAGAGGCTTTATTAGATGGAGCTTGTTATTTGTGCATGAGTCCCACTGTTGCTGCCATTTTCCTAACAGTGCTCGACGAGTTGTTGTTTGGCTGTCTTTCAGCGGGATTTTTATTTTTTGTAAGTGCTTTGTGTACTGCGAGAGAGACGTATTCATCTGCTTTTTCGTTGCCCGGTATACCAACATGGCTTGGCACCCGGCAGAAACGGATAGAAATTTCTTCGCTATTTAAAAACACCATGTTTAAAATGTCGCCAAGTAATGGCTCACACTCGGACTTAACATGCAGGGCTTTCAGTGCACTTAACGAATCGGTGTATATGATTGCTTTCTTGTATTTACCGGCGATGATTTTCCGGACTGCTTCATATAAGCCGTAAACTTCAGCTGTGAAAATGGAAATACACTGAGGTACTCTCTCACTTAGGGCACTTTCCCCAGTCACGATCCCAATACCCACATGGTTTTTTTTTTTCGAGCCATCTGTGTAATATTCGGCGTAATCCCTATATTTATCCTGAAGAGCACGAAATTCTTGGATGAGGTGTTCTGATGGGGTTTCTCTTTTCTTCAGATGGCTTAATGACAAATCGCAGAGCTGCGCCAAGTCGAACCATGGCGGTAGTCTTGGTGGTTTTTTTCGTGACATTTAGTGCCTCTTCAGGGATGGCATACCTGTGACAACACTCTTCGAAACGTAGGATAAGTGGCTTAATTGAGTTTGGTTTGTTTATGTAGTGTAGGCGTGACTTGCACTTCGTGGCAATGTCGTAGCAGATGTGTTGAGGGGATGACCTTATTCTTAAAACATAGGACATGGTTAGTAATGCTCGTCGATCACACAAAGGAGGCTCGTTGCAGTCTACGTACAGACTTTGCACGGGCGATGTTCTGTAAGCGCCATTAGATAAACGCAGACCAAGATTGTGCACAGGGTCTAGACGACTTATGTATGAATCTCGTGCTGAGCCATAAACAACGCAATCGTAATATAAGATGCTACGCACAACGGAACGGTAAGTACGCAGCAGACATAGACGATCGGCGCCCCAGTGCTTATGGGATAATACTTTGAGGAGGTTGAGTGCTTTGTTTGCCTTGGTTTTCAGTGTGTTTATGTGTGCCAGAAAGTTAAGTTTTCGGTCAAATGTAATTCGTAGAAATTTGTATTCTTGTTTTACCTGCATTTCGATGTTTAGTTTGAGAACTGGGTCAGGGAATACTCCTCTTTTTTGTGTAAAGAGGACAGCGGTAGTTTTTTGTGTCGAAAAGCGAAAACCATTTTGGTCGGCCCATTTCGTAAGCTTATTGATTGTCATTTGAAGCTGTCTCTCACAGGATGTAAGACTGGAGGCACGACAGGCGATTTGAAGATCGTCGACGTATACGGAGTGCATTATTGTGGGTGGTATGACCTTGTTGATTGAATTCATTTTCACTATGAAAAGAGTGGTGCTGAGGATACAACCTTGCGGTACACCATTTTCCTGGGCGAATGTTCGTGATAACACTGTGCCCAAACGTACTTGAAATGTTCGATTTGTCAAGAAATCGGCCAGGCAAATAAGCATTTTCCCACGAATTCCCAGGCTTGCGAGGTCAAGTAAGATTCCGTGTCTCCACGTTGTATCATAAGCCTTTTCTAAATCGAAAAAAAACCGCCATAAAGTGCTGCTTATACAGAAATGCCTCTCGTATGTGATTTTCTAGTCGGACAAGGTGTACAGTGGTCGAGCAATCCTTCCTGTACCCACAATGATGCATGTCTATTAAGTTTCTGGAGTAGAGTATGAATGTCAGTCTGATATTTATGATGCTTTCATATGTTTTTGCCAGGCAGCTTGTTAGGGCAATCGGTCTGTAGCTGCTGGGAGATGTGGGGCATTTTCCGGATTTTAGAAACAGCACGACTATTGCATTTTTCCACTGTTCTGGCATTATCTCCGATTCCCATATTCTACTGAAGAATTTCAGAAGGGCCTCTGTCGATGCTGGAGATAGGTGTACCAACATTGCGTAGTGAATACGATCAGGGCCTACTGCCGTTTGTTTGCCATTAAGGAGGACACTGTTTAATTCCTGTGATGTTATTGGGCAATTATAAGCTTCGTTTGAGTTATCTTTAGTTGGCAGTCTCTGTTTCTCCGCAGTCTGTTTGTATTTCAGAAACGTGTCGGAGTAATTCGCTGAGCTAGAAACGTTGTAAAAGTGTACACCTAGAATGTCTGCTTGTTCTTGTAATGTTGTTTGTGTGTCTGGGCTCGTAAGTATGGGTATAGTGTACGGTGAGTAGTCTCCCCTGAACTTTCTTACCTTGTCCCACAATATCTTGGATGTGACTGAACTATTGATCCCAGATATATATTTTTGCCAGGATGATTTCTCTGCCTGCCTACGGATGTACCGCGCCTTGGCTTTGGCCTGTTTAAAACTTACGAGGTTTGTATAAGTAGCGTACCTTCTCAGGATACCCCAGGCCCTAGTCTGAAGTTTCTTTGCATCGGTACATTCCGGGGTCCACCGGGTCTTTAACTTCTTTCGCACTTTATTTGACGATTGGGGTATGGATTTTTCTGCGGCTGCAACAAGAATTGCGGTGAACTTTTCATTTATCTCATTGATATTAAGGTTTGATGAGAAGGCCTGTTCCAGATTCACAATTTCTTCGAACCGAGGCCAGTCTGCGTGTTGTACAAGCCAGCGACGTGGTTTAGTGGGGATGGTGGGTAGTTTTAATGTTAGGTTGATGATCGCAGGTAAATGATCGCTTCCATAAAAGGTGTCGAGAACTTCCCAGTTAAAATCGGTAAAAAGAGATGGTGAACACAACGCTAAATCCAGGCAACTGAATTTTCGGGAGCTGGGTGAACAATAGGTTGGTGAGCTTGTGTTTAAAAGACAAATGTTGTTTGATAGAATAAAATCTTCAATGACTTGCCCCCTCTTGTCTGTTTTTTCGCTACCCCATAGAGTAAATGAGCGTTAAAATCTCCGACTAAAACGAAAGGTTCTGGCAGTTGTGCTGTGAGGCCGTGCCGTTCGAGGGCAGTAAAATGTTGATGAGGAGGAACATATAGTGAACAGATGGAGATGGTTTTGTGCGCTAAAACAGTGACAGCCACAGCCTCCAGAGAGGTGTTTAATTTAATATATCGGGTAGGGGTGCCGCCTTGTACAACTATGGCGACTCCTCCTGATAGGCGGCTAGAGTGTTCACGGTCTTTTCGGACGACAGTAAATCCTTTAAGGAAGTGGGTGTTTTTTGCACCTAGATTTGTTTCTTGTAGACATATAGCGACTGGTGAAAACTTGTTGATGATGTCCTTGATGTCACCCAAATTGTGTATCAACCCTCTACAGTTCCAGTGCACAATAAAAACCATGATAGAATAAAATTAAGCAAATATACTTGTGCAGATTGGTCGGTTGATTAAAGGAATGATGGGTGACATTATATACAACTTCAACAGGTGGTGTTGCCCTAAGTTACAGAGCCCTTTCCGGGCCCTGTAATGCGGGCTTTCTCTTTTTTCGCACGCTCCAAAGAGCTGCGCCGTTCCTTTGGCGTCTGAGACGCCGGGGAAGTGTTAGTTATATCCATCACCTCTTCTGAGATGGTGGATAGTGCCCGCTCAGCAGGCACGTTCGTGGCAGCTTCTGGCCTAACTGCGCTTGCAGGGGCCTTGGGTCCGGCAGGCTCGGGAGTCTGCTGGCCCTCTTTGGGAGGTGGCGGAGCAGCACAAGTACAGTTCTAGTACACTCTAGCACAAGCTACTCCAGCCGGGGGCGCTGATGGCGCGACCGCAGTCACACTCCGTGCGACTCTTGCGGACGCCGGAAGACGTGGCGCGGCGCCCCGGCGCGTCACATCGGCGAAGGAAGGACTTGACTGATTATGGAGTGAGAACCGTTTGCGTGCCTCTTGGAAGGACAGATTGAATTTGACTTTGAGCTCTAGGATTTGTGTTTCGTTTTTCCACGAGGGGCTCGATCGCGAGTAGGCAGGATGGTCTCCTTCACAGTTTGCACAACGGGATGCTGAAGTGCAGGCTTCCGATGAGTGCTCGTTGGAAGAACATTTTGCGCAAATAGCACGTCCTCTGCAGCTTTGCGATCCAGGTCCAAAGCGCTGGCATTTGAAACATCGACGGGGATTTGGTACATAGGGCCTGACACGGAGCTTACAGTAACCGGTTTCGATGGATTCAGGTAGGTCTTTTGTTCCGAAGGTGATAATTACATGTTTCGTTGGGATTTCTTTATCGTCTCGTTGTATTACTATTCTTTGGACCTTGACTACGTTCTGGTCTTGCCAGCCCTCCAATAATTCACTTTCAGAGAGTTCGAGAAGGTCATCATCAGTGATGACCCCGCGCACTGTATTCATGGACCTGTGTGGGCCTACTGAAACTGGGACGTCCCCAAATGCTACTAGTTTGGGTAAGTTGTCACATTGAAGCTTATCGCGAACTTCCAGAAGGAGGTCGCCGCTTCCCATCTTAGTTGCATTATAGCCTGGGCCTATTGCTTCCGTCAGAGTTTTCGACACTACAAAGGGTGAGATTGCTCGGACTGTCTTGTTTTCTTTCTGGCTATGCACAACATGGTACTTGGGGAAGGACTGCTTTGGTTTGGAGAGTGTGAAAGATTCTTCGGTGCGCCACCTTTTCAGGCGGCGATCAGGTAGTGCGGGAAAAAAGTTGGCCATACGGATAATGCAAAGTTCGGCGGCGATGGTGGCCACCCACCACCGAGCCCAACAAGGGGACGCTACAAGGTAGAATACTTGAAGTCGCCAGCCATGCATCGCCGCTATAACCATATATAACCACCCAAGGTTGGGTAACTACACAAGGTTAACCCTTGCCGCCAGGAAGATCGGAAGTAAATAGAAGGGAGGAGTAGACAGGAAAGATATAAAGTGAGAGAGGAAGACGAAGATGAGGGGAGAGAGAGAGACAGGAAAAGGCGACTGCCGATTTCCCCTGGGTGGGTCAGCCCAGGGGCGCCGTCTACGTGAAGCCGGGGCCAGAGGGGTGTGTCGCCTCTGCCGGGGGGCCTTAAAGGTCCAATCACCCGGCGTCGGCTCAACGCCCAGGATCCCCTTTTCCCCGGACACGGCAATGCCACGCACGGCTAGGCGTGGGAGGGGGTCGAAACCCCCCCGTTAGCTCGGGTCCGTGGTGTTGCTACACACCAAACGCCTGCTCGCGCAGGCGCCCCTGCGGGGGGTTGTAAAGCTTTCGAATCGCAAGGAAGATTTACAAAGCACAATTTAGAAGTTTACTGTGTCTTCTGGGGTGTGCCTTGTCCCCTAATACTAGTTTTCTGGCATGCTAGCGCTTCCGTTCTCCAAAACTACACAGTGTATAGAAGCCCAAGTCAGAATGATACACCATATTGATAACGCTCAAGTCGTAATCTTGCAGTACGGGGGCGCAGCGTTAAAGAATAGACATGCAATAGATATGGCAATTGTTAGCGGACGAGATGAGCTCCAAATGGTGAAGACATTTATTACAGTGTAATGTTGAAAGTAATTCGAACAGTCACTATGTCCTCTGAAACCCTCCTCCCAAGTATAAAGGAGAGCCAAAGGGTGTTCGTCTTCTGATAGCCTTTGTTGGCTATCATCGTACCTAAGGCAAACAGGTTGGTAGCAATACCACGAACAGTGCTGCCAAATCTTAGGGACCTAGTCAAGCTACTTGAACTGAAGCGCCTGGAGAAGAGCGACTACGAATATAGCGTCGGTCGGTTTGTGTCAAACCAGCTATCCCGTACTCGCAGTCTCAACTGGCAGCAACCTACTTAAATTCTCCTCCACACGAACTCGGCTCGTGATTTTCAACATTGCAAAGACATATGTGTGCCCTACGCATGAAGACAGCACTCGACAAAAGCGTATCATTCTGATATGTCCCTTGCGCAGAAGAAGCAAGTGCTGCCTAACGCTAAGCGGTGCTTCAGATGTGCAATGAAAAGTCACAGGGCGTGCGACTGCAAATGAGAGACCTCTAGCTTGAGGCGCCAAGGTAATGCATACCATGCCTCAAGCACGTGTGACCGACAGAGGATTCTTGAGGACTTCCATCAAGGTGTTAAGGATTACCGCGCAAGTACAGCAGTATGTGCATCTGTAGGGGACGATGACGAAGCAACGAAGGATCCACTGCTTGTGTCTTTCTCCGAACATTCGGAGCCCTGGTGGCAAGCGACACCGCTTGTCGCTACGTGCGAGGTGTATTCGACGGTTCCAGTCAACCTACCTTTGTTGCCTAGTATTTATGAAGATACCTGGGTTTAAAATGCCTTGGATCTATACAAATAGCTCTCCGTACCTTCGTCAGAACTTCAGACTGGTGGCCGAAAACCGATGAAGAATTGAGCCTGACATGGACGCTGTGCGTTGCGTCATTGAGATTCCACACAACTCTCGACAAATAGAGGACACGAAAATGAAAACGTCTTTCGTCGTTTCGTTAAATAATCTAGGAAAAGATGTAGCCGATGTAGCACACGCATTTTTGATCCCGCAAAGTGGAATCAGCTTGCTGAAGGCTATGATCAATTATTCTCTGACACTGATTCTTATAGTGAAGTGCTACCTGCCATGAATTGTGAGCTTGGCTGGACTTAGGATGCACCACTCGTTTGCCGTCTGTGGGGGTCGAGATTGCCTCTTTTTTGCGCCTCTGCGCCCTGCAAGGGCGTTGTGCCGGCCACAAGTCACGTTGTTTTCGTGCGCTCGGTGGACCCCTTTGTGTGGCAGCCGATAGCGCCACAGGCGCGCGCACTCGATCGGTCTTGCGGTGAGACCCTGTTTGGCCCACAATCCGTGATTATAGTAATGTTCCACATCTTGGCTTAATGACCCCACGTTTGTTTACGCCTTGAGTGCCTTTTCTTCTCCGTGGTACTTCTTTTTTTTACTTCGCGGGCATCTCTAGTAAGCAGAAAATACACTAGTGCTTAATTGAGAGGAAGCTAGAAACTCTCCACTCTGATGTTTCGCAAACCGATCTACAATTTCTATTCAGAATTTCTGGCCCAGCTTTGTCTCTTCAGAAAGTGGTGAATTAATCTTGCCTGATGAAGCAGCTAAGAAGAACACAAGAAATAGTGTGACTTACGCCATGCAACAGTAAGCTAAATGCATTTGATCGCGTTGTCATATTGTGCGTCTGAATATCTGTAAGCTCTGGCTAAAGTCACCCGGGAACCCGCTATATTTCGTCACTGTTGATAGTAAATGGAATGATATCCACGCATTTGGGCGCCTCTAACTGCCCTTGGTTGAATACTGTGTGCTCAGTGTTCATGTAGTTGTAACAGCATAGCAGACAGAACCTTTTTTTAAGATTTTCTGCAATTAAAAACAAAGTGATACTCACCTTAATCGTCTCAGCTGTATATGATAACGCAGAGGGGCTCATGTTTCTATCGTTATGAAATTAATAGTGCACAGTATATTGTGCTACCTAAAATCTGAGGATTTTGTCGAGATATACGATTTATGTGCTCTCTTCAGCTATATCTCACGCGATCTCTTCGCTATAAGGCGTCCTATTGCAGTTGCCTCACGATGGAAAGGAATGTCTGTCGTCACAGGAGTCATTCCTGACTCAACGTTTTTCCGCCAGCCATTTCGTTGGTTAACTTTGACGACAGCTCCTCCATATGAGACAAAGGCTGCGCGCTCCTCCATTTACATCGCCCCCGGACTGACGTACTGGCACCGGCGCGGCAGGAGATATTTCATGACCGCTTTCTAAGAAAGAGGGGGAGCGGACAACTCTATTTAAACTCCGAAACATCCTCCTCAACCTCCACATCATCAACAACTATGACAAAAAAAAAAAGCGCTATATATCTTGGAGGCGCGCCTTACAATCGGAAATGTTTTTGCAGGGCATTTAACATTTAAATAGGGCTGATGTTGACCGTGACAGTACAATTGTTGACTTCAATGGAATTTACAGCGCGAAAAGCTTTCCCGCTCGGAGTTCTGTAGGGACAATACTTTCGAGAAACACTTTATTTTTTTTTTTTCTGTGAGTTGTGTACATAATAGGAATGATATTTTCAGAAAATATCACCAAACAATAATGGCACTCTTGAAAATAATTTCCATGAAATATCTATTTCCATAAGTGGCAGTAGGCTCGACAGAGCTGCTTTTGAAATTTTCACTCTATGTCTAATCTGGAAACTGCCTCGAAGCTTGCGTTTTCGCTGTTCACATATTTATCCCTATATTTCCGGCGTTTTCGCATGGATAGCTTCACGGGACGGTGATTGATCTATTGCTATGGCAACGTAAATCCCATGAAGTGAAACAGGTCAGATATTGCCGCTAGTTCCTTAAACATGCGTATCTTCATCTATTCTGTACATCGTGACACTGCTGATGCGATAGGTCATTTTAGAGCGCAGCTCTTCGGCGCCGGTTCTGGTGTTGAGCGTTGTCCCTTGTCAATCGCCGTCACCGAACGAACGAGCACATCAAAAGACCTCCTGGCTCGAGCTCTTCGAGCCACGCGACGCTCTTCTTTTGGCGAGGCAGGCTGGATTTCTCAGGAGCCTTTGCCACCGAGGCCGAGATATAGAGCTAAAGAGCAAAAAAAAAAATAGATAAAATAAATAATCAAACTAAAAATTCAAATAAAGCATTGTCTGTAACGGCAGTTCGCACTGCCAAAGCAGAAAATGGAAAAAGAAAAAGAAAGAATATTATCAACAGAAATTACAACACACTAAAATAAAATAATTAAAGAATGAAGACTTTTATATCTGAAAAACGAAACAAAAGGTTAAGGCTACTGTGTAACTGTACGTATATACATGCTTGTCTTAAATCGTGTGCCTCGACATATCACCAAATGAAACAGAACGCGCGCAGCTTCGCTCACATTTCGTATTAGAGAGTATTGTAGTTGTCGGTACCTATTGTTTTGCTAGCCTTAGTGAGCATAATTGTTGAAAACCATTTCAAAACGTGCATATGCGCGTTGCCGCAGTGTTTACTGGGCGCCCGTCATGTCTACTGTGTGTCAATATCCATGTGTCTTTTAGCGCTCAACGCCCAAAGTTCAAACATGAGCAAACTCGCCCAAGCCAAAGTTTTACTTGTTTATGGTAACTAGGGTGAAATTTGCGCAAGTTGTGTGCCTCTAACTGTTCTCGATGGAAAGGCTGTAGTCTGTGTGACATTCACACAGTAGTATCTGCTTAGCAGACAGATATTTCTCAACGCCTGTTTCTTGGTTTACACTGTGTTTTATTACTCTACAAAGAAAAGCAGTGCCTACGTCCATTGCATCAATTGGTCAGAGCGAAGCCGAGGGGCTATTTTCACTGTATTCTGAGGCAAATAATGAATAGTTTACATCTGCCGGAGAAAGGAGCGTGCGAGCTTAGCGTTATCTACGGATAATGTTCAATCTCTCTGAGGGTAGTGTTCAATTCGTCATATTCTTGCTTCCCGATAGGGCGCCTTAATGTCGATGCTTCACAATGAAAGTGATTATCTGTGAATGCTCAACACTGAAACTTCGCTAAATGACACCTTAAGTTTTCTTCGTCCGTCTTTTCGGCGCTCAGCAACACTTGTGGCTCTGCGAATGGTAATATGACCGACGCGGAATTTAAACGTTTCTGCGGTTGATCGTGACAATGGAAGTATTGGCCGCAATGGAATTCAAACGCGAAAATTCTTTCTCTTAAATACAACAACGACTAGAAGGTTTTGTACTCGCATTTGATATTTCATTGGGTTTTGAAGCGATCATTCTCCGATTTTACTAAGAAATGGAATGTGTTTTGGAAAGGCGTCAGCAGAAAACAATAGACCTCTATGAAGAAACGGCATCGATGAAAAAGTGACGTTCGATAGGTAGCATTGTGATTATATTCAATGCGCTAGCCTCTCCAAATTTCACAATAATTCCCAGAAATTTTGTCCACGCACACACGCACGCACACCCCCCGTCCGACGCACACACATACATACTGGCAAACCGGTCCTGCGCAGGTAACCGCAAGGTGGCTGAAGTATGTTGAGGAAGGAAAATTGACAACCACCCGACTTGTAGCACGAACCACCAGGAAACCACGTGGATTCCTCAGAAGGAAAAGCTTCTAGTTGAAGAAAAATTTGTCCTCGTCCGGGGTCGAACCCGGGAACAAACGCCTTTCTGGGGGAATTGGCGAACTAGAAAGCGAGGACTAGGTAGCCACGCGAGGGCTACTTGGTCGACAAATCGAACAGCATGGACACACAATGCGGCAAGTTGGCTTTGCAGAATCCCGCAAGGTGGCGGAAGACGACTAATAACTTTCCTGTTGCTAAATCTGTATGCATTTCCGTGTGGCTTCGGTGCTAGAACGGGTGGTCGTAAATTTTCCTTCTCTCTCTCTCTTCCTCTCAAAAACACCACACACTAGTATATATATTATATATTGCTACCTACCAGTGGCTCGCGGTCAACAAGACAAAGTAAAAGGACGACAACAAGATAGACCTGGCGCGAGCTGTTCCTATCGGCAGCGCTGCTCGCATTGACCACTTGTAAAGACACATTTCCTACTCCTTCGAGTCTGTGTACTTCCCGCAACATATTTGGTGGAGCGGTGCGATCCCCGTCCTCGCTACGACACTCCGCAGCGGGCGTTCGCTCAGCGGCTTTCAACATGGCCTCTCAAGGACTCGATACACCCACTCCGGTCGTCACACCTCCTGCCCTGCCTTCCAACCCACCGGCCGCAACAACTTTCGTGACGCTTCCCGTCTTGAAAGACCCTGGCAGGTTCTCCGGGCCTCGAGGGTTCCGACGTCGACCAATGGCTGCGCCTCTACGAACGCGTCAGCGCCAGTTACAGGTGGGACCCCACACTCATGCTCGCGAATGTCATCTTTTACCTGGAAGGAAACCCTGGTGTCTGGTTTGACACCCACGAGCATG
The DNA here is from genome assembly GCF_013339695.2 of Rhipicephalus sanguineus. Lineage (NCBI taxonomy): Eukaryota > Metazoa > Arthropoda > Arachnida > Ixodida > Ixodidae > Rhipicephalus > Rhipicephalus sanguineus. The sequence goes on along the minus strand of NC_051182.1, from coordinate 118,700,045 downwards.
ACATTACAAGCTGGGACAGCTTCAAGGAAAAGATCCGTGAGCTTTATGGATGCCCTTTGGTCGTCGACAAGCCGTAAAGGATGATTATCAACGCGCTCGCAAACTTCCACTGAGTCCTACATCAGTTATATTCACAATGTCCTAGCACTCTGCCGCAGAGCCGATCAAAACAGGTCCGAGCCAGAAAAAGTTGCGCACATCGTGAAGGGTATCGCCGACGACACGTTTAACTTGCTGGTGTTTAGTGGCGTTACGTCTGTTGATGCGATAATTCAAGAATGTCGCCGCCTGGAACAGGCTAAAAGCACACTGCATCTCATATCAGTTCCAGCGCCTTCCGAATACCGCAGCGACGTCATCTTGCCTCGACACATATCGTCCTCCAAACGCCTGCGACAACTTAACACGACTCATCCGGCGTGAACTTGAAGCGGCCGCTCCTGCTACAGCGGCACCAACGCCCCCTGGCCCCTCTCCTTCAATCCCCTTGGCCCTAATTCAAGCAGTCGTGCGACAGGAAATTGCCAGCATGGAAATTCGCTCTATTTCAACGCCTCGCCGTACCGACTTCCAGCAACAATTCACGACTGCACGTCCATGCCCGTCTGGCTCTCCGTCAACGTTCTGCAATGCGTCCGCATGGCGAACACATGATGACAAGCCCATATATGCCCACAAGTCCTACTACACAAACTTTCCAGCGTTCTTTCAATGCCCGTCCCGCTTATGGTCATGCGACCAGCCCAGACCACTTTGCCTCTCAAGAACCTGTGAGTGATCCCCGCTGCTCCCGCTCTCCATCACCCCAACGTCGACCACGTTGCTCTGCCTTCCCACGACGTTCCCCGACGGAAAACTAAATGCTGCAGCCCCTGGACGTGGCGCTGCATCAATTGGACTGACCGAAAATCCTCTATTGACCATACAGACGAAACGGAACCTTATCGATGTTCAAGTGGACGGTGTGCATATGACTGCTCTTGTCGACACTGGGGCTCAACTTTCCGTTATGAATACTCATTTTCGCCGAAAGCTCAAGAAAGTTCTCACACCTGCGACGACAAAGTTCATCCGTGTTGCCGACGGCGGAACAGCATCTGTCGTTGGAATGCTCCACTCATGTAAGCATCGCTGATCGCCACAGTTGTTCTCTTCGCCGTCCTTGAAAAATGCCCCCATGCCCGTAATACTAGGCCTCGACTTCCTGTCCGCGCATTCTGCCCTGATTGACTGTTCGGCCCAGTACGCTCCGTCTCCACTTGCCCATAAGAGACCCTGCTCCACCCGGCCGAGTCGCCTGTGCACTGGCCCGATAGGTTCGCCTCCACCCCAACACTGACCTACGTCGAGCTCGTGTCAACACCACCAGTCCTGACGGCGACCTATGTACTGCACCCCTTCACCGATGTCCTCATCAGCCGCGGTATTACATTACCACACACCGTTCGTCTGTCGCAGAGAACTCCACGTGCCTTCCAGTTGTCAATTTTAGTTTGACACCTCAAGTGCTCCCGCAAGGCATCTCTGTGGCATTGCTTTCCACCGTAGAAGAAAACGCAGGAATGCTTTCACGGTGGCCGCCCCTTCCGGTCCATATGCCCAGCACCAATCCAATGGCTTGCCCCGACAGTTCAATTAAGTCAATGATTGCTTCTAAGTTAACACCGCAGCAGACTGACGAGCTCCACCGGGTCTACTGTCCTACATCGACGTTTTCCATCTCAGCGGCCGTCCATTGGGGCAAAGCTACCGGTGTGACCCACCGCATAACACTGGTGAAGCGCCTCCTACCATAGGCGTCCATATCGCGGTGTCGGCGACTGAGCGTCAAATTATCCAGAGTGAGGTCGACAAAACGCTCGTCAAGCACATCATTGAGCCATCCTGCAGTCCTTGGGCGTCACCTGTCGTACTAGTCCTCAAGAAAGACCGCACAGGGCGTTTCTGTGTCGATTATTGACACCTAAACAGAAATTACAAAAAAAGACGTGTACCCTCTGTCACAATAGATGACGCCCTTGATTGCCTCTATGGTGCCCGCTATATTTTGCCTCCATAGGACCTACGTTCCGGGTACTGCCAGAGTCAGGTGGATGATCATCATCATCATCAGCCTGTCTACGCCCACTGCAGGGCAAAGGCCTCTCCCATGTTCCGCCAATCAACCCGGTCCTGTGCTTTCTGTTGCCACGTTATACCTACAACTTCCTTAATCTCATCTACCCACCTAATTTTCTGTCTTCCCCTCACGCATTTGCGCTCTCTTGGAATCCAGTCAGTTACCCTTAATGACCACCGGTTATCCTGCCGACGTGCTACGTGGCCGGCCATATCCATTTCTTCTTCTTAATTTCAACTATGATATCCTTAACCCCGTTTGTTCCCTGACCCCTCTGCTCTCTTCCTGTCTCTTAAGGTTACATCTATCATTTTCCTTTCCATCGCTCGCTGCGTCGTCCTCAATTTAAGTTGAACCTCTTTGTAAGTCTCCAGGTTTCTGCTCCGTAGGTAAGTACCGGTAAGATGCAGCTGTTATACCTTCCTCTTGAAGATAGTGGTAGACTACCATTCATGATTTGATAGTACTTGCCGAATGAGCCCCATCCCATCCTTATTCTTCTAGTTATTTCACTCTCATGGCTCGGCTCCGCGGTTACTACCTGTCCTAAGTACGTACTCCTTTACAACTTCCAGCGTCTCGCCACCTATCGCAAAGCGCTGTTCTCTGCCAAGATTGTTCCACATTACTTTAGTTTTATGCATATTAATTTTCAGACCTACTCTTCTACTTTCCGTATCCAGTTCAGTAATCATGAGCTGTATTCGTCTCCCGCGTTACTCATCAATGCAATGTCATCACGAATCGCAGGTTACTGAGATACTCTCCATTAACTCTTATCCCTAATTCTTCCCAATCTAGGGCCCTGAAAACCTCCTGTAACACGCGGTGAATAGCATGATAGGTGGATGATATTGATACGGGGTTTTGTTGCTATATACAATGTATATTTACAAAGAAGAATTGGTAGACGATCAAGCTGGCTGACCAGCACACTCGCGCGCCAGTCGGGCTGTCCAGCACTTCGTCTTCCTTCACTTCATCACCGTAACAGGACCCCCGGGCGTTGTAGCGCCGTCTCGGCGCAAGTCCGGCGATGAAGTGCGAGAGAAGTAAGGCTTCATCCGCGAAACATGCACAATTTCAACAGGTGGCGGACTTGACGAATTGAAGTGCAACGGCGCAAGCTCGTAATTCACGTCGCTAACTTGACGCAGAACTTGGTAAGGTCCTGATACGGGACAGTAGTTTCTCGGAGAGCCCTACACGGCGACATGGTGACCAAAGCACCCAATCACCTTGGGCAAACTTCATATGACGATGACGTTGCTCATAGCGGCTTTTTGAATCCTGCGACGTGGTGATACGAGATCGGCGACTTGACGAGCCATGTGAGCCCGGTCAATGGCGTCGTGAGCGTACATTGTAGTACATGGCGCGGAAGGCAAGACGGTGTCAAACGGCAATACGGGGTGGCGACCATACAAAGATAAAAAGGGAAAATCCCGTGGTGTCTGTCGAGAGGAATTATACGCAAAAGTCACATAAGCCAACGTGGCGTCCCAGTCGCGATGATCTTGAGAGACGTACATCGAAAGCATCTCCGTGAGTGTGCGGTTAAGACGTTCAGTAAGACCATTAGTTTGCGGGTGGTAGCAGTTGACAGCTTGTGCTCTGTGGCGCAAGATCGAAGGAGTCGTCGACAACTCTGGACAAAAAGCGGCCGCGGTCCGTCAGGAGCTGCGGGTGCACCATGGAGAGGAGACGTCGTGAAGAAGAAAATCCGCGACGTCAGTGGCGCAACTAGTTGGCATGGCCTTCGTGATGGCGTAACGTGTCGCATAATCTGTAGCGACGGCGATCCACTTATTTCCCAGAGTCGTCGTCGGAAAAGGGCCAAGCAGGTCAAGGCCGACGCGATAGAATGGTTCAGAGGGAACTTCAATTGGTTGGAGAAATCCAGCAGCGGCAGAGGAGGCCTTTTCCGGCGTTGGCATAGGTCGCAAGTAGCAACATAACGACGCACAGAGCGGTATAGTCCAGGCCAGAAGAACCGACGTCGCACGCGGTCGTATGCGCGTAACTCCGAGATGTCCCGCCGTCGTGCGTCGTGAAGTTGTTCAAGGATGACAGGCCGTATGGCGAGGAACGACAAGCAGGAGCTCAGGGCCTTCAATGCTGACGTTGCGGCGTAGAGGATGCCGTCATACAGCACGAACTACGGAATGTGGCGTTGGTGCTGCCAGACTGGACGGCGTCGATGATAGCGCGCAATGACTCATCCCGACGTTTTTCGGTGCGCATCGCTCACGTCAGTAAAAGCCATTACGCAGCTGTCCGGATCATGTGCAGCGGGGTCAGGAGGATCCACCGGATGACGTGAAAGACAGTCTGCATCCTTGTGCAAACGTCCAGACTTGTACGTGACTGTAAACGAAAATTCCTGGAGCCGCAAAGCCCAGCGACCAAGACGTCCGGTCGGGTCCTTCAAGAGAAGTGAGCCAGCAGAGAGCGTGGTGGTCCGTAACGACGGTAAACATGCGGCCGAATAAGTATGGGCGGAACTTGGCGACAGCCCAGACTAAAGCCAAGCACTCTCTTTCGGTGATGGAATAATTTCTCTCGGGAGCAGAGAGCAGCGACTGGCGTACGCTATCACGCACTGTCTACCGTGCTGCCGTTGAGCGAGACTGTGCCGATACCGTGCCCGCTTGCGTCGGTTCGGACTTCTGTTGGAGCAGATGGATCAAGTGGGCAAGTATGGGAGGATAGTCAAGAAGCCGATGAGAGCGGTGAACGCTTGAT